>NC_081412.1:573075657-573299657 GCF_030272615.1 Cryptomeria japonica | reverse complement strand
ATGCACACTATTCATAACCTCATAAAGAAAAATTCCAAAGAAATGAAACTAGAATCGGACAGACAAGATTAGCACAAAATATTATTAAGAACATTAGAGAAAGGAAACATGGCACAATTTGCTATTTAGAATAATATTAAGGCTCAATTATCGATTATGTGATTTTATAAAACCAAACCGGATCTCTTGATCAAGTTATTACTTTTACAAAAATGTTTCAAAAAATTTGGATCACTTGTACAAAGGTCCTATCTCTTTCAAAAGTTAATATATTTTGAGTTTTCAATATTTGACCTAAAACTTGGAAGAAAAAAAGATCCGATCAGATAATATTATTATAAGAAAAATCGATGTTTAATCGTCCTCTATCTCTGGATTTTATATCCCCTTATACTATAGTGAAGATAAAATTTCATTTTTGCCACCATTCAGAAAGATTTGATTTGGAATGACAATATCTGATCACTTTCATGCCGGAAGGTTGCGGGTTACAAATTTTCCCAAATCGCCAGCATGTCGGGCATGTAGGTTGTGTCGTGTTTCCGTATCAGATTTTGGTAGCCTCGAACTCTGGATGGCCTTGCTCAGTAGATTTGAATACATCCACTAGGAAATGTCGAGGTCAAAAATCAACCACCCATCATATGTGGCATGCCATTGGAGAATTGGGAAGCCCCCTGTATTGTATGATCTCTTTCCTCTGTCGAGCCAACACATGGTGGGTTATTAGAGAGAAGCTGGAGAAGTAAAGTTTTTGTTCGTAGAGACATGCAAAATCACAATGTGTCCCATGGGCCCCCCATGCAATAAGGAAAGCAACTATCTATTTGAAAGAAAAGAGTCGGAAGACTGACCATTGTAAAAGGTTTTATAGTACCAATGTGAAAGTATGCGAAGCATGGGATGAGATTGCCCCAAAACCTATTTAGGAAGCTAAATTTGAGATCATACCTATTGCATGACTACTTAGACATTCATATCAAATTCCCATCACATTCTAAAAATTCATATTTCACAGTCGAGCTGAACTGATTAGGCGTGACAACACCTGTCCCCAACACAAAAAAAGGTCGATTCAGAAGATTGTTCAGCAACTGAGACCAAAAATGGAAAAAGGAGGAAGAAATGCATAATTAAGCTGCCTTTGCACTTGAAGATGATTCAAATTTCAGTCGCCTCTTTCAACCTATTTTTAACATTATGGGGCAAGTATTGCCTTGCAGCCACTTCGGAAGATTGGTGTAGTAACTGTAGAGGGGGTTTCTGCAACGACATTTTCTAGATCCTTAAACGTTTTCTCCGAGCATGTTAAATACATTAGGAACACCAAGGTTTACCTCTGTCATTTCAATTTCTTTCGGTGCTAAATGTCTAAGCAAAGCTATCATCACCCGCGGATTTGTCCCGTATATACTCTCTATTTTTGATGTTGAATCCGCTTCATTCCTTCTCATTCAACTCTGAATCATCAGAATCATATACGTCGGTGCAATGAATGTCACATTTATCCTCTCTATATTTCATGTTAAATCTGCTGCATTCCTTGTGGTTCAACTCTGATTCATCAGATCTATGGACCACGATCTACCGATAGTTTTCTCACTACAGTTGAGCCATCTGGCTGGTTTTTCTTAACCTTCCTAGCATGTCAAGTCATACAAATTTAAGTCTAACTACTGTTAATCCGTTTCTTTTAAATTAATCCTAATCTACTCAGCCAAGAAATGCCATACACCTCTTCTCGAAGTAACTATTTTTCTGTGAAAAAAAATAAAGATAAATTACAATATTTTCTACAAATGTTGAGAATGAGTCAATTGAATTAAAAAATACAAACTACAAATGTGAGGTTTGGGATTTACAAGGTTCTACTGAGTTTTGAATTGGGACATTATTTATTTTACATTTAGGGTTTATGTTAGTTGGGTTTATTTCTAGTTTAAGTGTTTCCTTTCTTAACTTCTCCTTTTATCTTGTACCCTCATATTTTCTTAAAATGTTGCAGGTCATTTTCATTCCCTCATGCTATTGTAGTTGTAGTTTTCAATCCAACTGACCAATTCTCAACATTTGTAGACATTAATGTAATTTCTCTGATACTTTTTCAAAGAAAAACTAGTTAACTTCTAGAAAGGGTGTATTGAATTCCTTGGCTGTGTGGATTAAAATTAATTTCAGACAAATGGATTGACAGCTGATGTATTTCAAATATCCACTATATGATACGCATATCCCATGAAATGACTTCTGAATTTGTATGACTTGCCATGCTAGGAAGGCTAAGAAAAGACAACAGATGGCTCAATTGGATTAGTAAGAAAACTATCAGCAGATCTAACAACTAAATGAATCATATATCTTTTCTTTTGCTCAGCTCTGATGATTAGGTTGAGATCCTTTTGACAATTTCCTCCATGAAATAACTGTCGTACCCTCATATTCAATTTGACGGTGAAACTCTGTCGAGGTAAGTCATTAATGTTATTTAGCCAGGTCTTACCCAACTACACGTCCCTCATGTTTTCCAGTTTTCCAGCCAACTCGTTGTAAATGGATTGTTTACTACATTAAGTAATATATATATAGAGTGAGGCAGGCTGTTTTCTAGGTATATTTGATATGTGGAAGCAGCACGATTTTTACTGTGCACCAACATTCTTTATATAGAGAGAAAGAGATATAGAGTTCAAGGTCATAAATAATCCATCTATATTGAGCTGGGAAGAGCTGCCAACTAAGATCTGGCATGATAACCCTAAGGACTTATCTCGACAGGCTATGAGCTGCAAAATGAGAATGTTCTCTCCGCTCCCGCTTCTTCCTGGAAATGAATGGACAAACTAATGAGTTAATATAAATAATTTTTATAATGCAAAGGTTTTCTTCCAAACAACAAAAATGGTTAATTGAATTCTATTACTTCTCTCTAGAGAAATCTTTTTATCAGAGCATTTGAGGACTCCAAAATTAATTTATGTACCTGTTTTATGTGCATTTTAGCAAACTATCTACAATATCTCACAATGCGATTCACTTTATGATATTGAAATTGAAATAATTTAGAAAATAAAATTTCTAAAAAATTATTTTATCCGATTTTTTTTTAAAACATTGATTATCCTAGTCTGGGTCTAGCATGCACACGTAACAGTAAACATTTTCTATTTAAAGCACGATTTCTATGTTTTTCCTTCAACAGATTTCTCAATGATCTGAGGTTTAACAAATCAAAAAGATGAGAGTTAACATCCAGATTATTTATACAAACTCTAATATCATATTTAAAAATATAATTTTAACTGCAACACATGGATAATTTGAATCATTTTCACTTTATAGGTAATGAAATTATATTAATAATTCATATATGTAAACAATAGAAAAAATTATATCAGTAACAAAATCACATATTTCTAGTTTGATCTTGTTTTATGTTGATTTCAAATAATTGCATTTTTCAAGCAATAGAAAACAAGTTTGTTCATGTTCTTTCTTATGATACAAACAATTTTGTAAAATTGAAAAGAAAGGAAAGAGAGACACTTATCAAACATCCTATATTGTCTCTCAGTAATTCAATGTTTGATTTATGACTAAGAAAGTTGAAAATAAAAGCAAGAGAGACACTTATCAAACACTTTATATTGCTTCTCCTTTATTCAATCTCTGATCTACTACTAAGAATGTTGAAAAGAACGGAAAAAGAATCTTTGATAACAATCTCTTTGCACTGACGATTGGGAAAAATCTCTCTGTAGTAATGAAAACTTGATAGCAATATACAAAAACTGTTATCCATTTTTAAGTCAAATTGGGGTGCATGGCTGCTGGTTTAGCATCACTACAATATTTTAATAAACATCTTCTATCAAGATGTAAAGAAAATATATCTAATATTCTCAGTTGAAAAGTATCTACAGTAGGATTGGTGCATATAAGAGAACATAAGTTAGTTCGTGAAGTTTACAATACAATATTCTTTTATGCTTATTGCATATGAGAAAACATAAGTTAGTTCGTGAAGTTTATAATAGAATGTTTTTTGCAAACCTAAACACTAAATTAGACAAAAATTCAGAAGAAAAAAATAAAATAAAATATCATGGTAATATGAAAAAGGGGAATTTAAATTGAAAGGTTTATTCAAACAAGTGAAGGTCATGAGATAGATGATCGATTTAAATATCATGGCATAAATAGTTGAATGGTTGAATTGAAATTACTCAAATAGATAGTGGGTAGGTAGAAAAAATGATTTTTTGAAATAAGGGATCCAATAGATAAGAAGGGTAGGTAACCAGAAAATTGTTTTATTTTAAAGAACAATTAGTAGTTTAATTTTTTAAAAGTTTCCTATATTATGATCGAACGCCTACATAGGGTAGCTAGTATTTACAATAAGGCGTTTTTATAATTTTCTAGTAAATTTATGCCACATGCTTATTAGCTGGTTATGCTAAAGTGTTATGAGTTAATCTAATTATTACATAGAGTAGTTAATATTTTCAAGGTATTTTTAGAATAATTTTGCACAAAACCTGTATGTGACAAATAAGTGATCCAATAGTTAAAATGGTAGGTAAGGTCATCCAATACTTACATAGGATACTTAAGATTTCAAAGGAGTTGTTTCTATAATTTTTCAATAAACTTATGGCACATGGAAAATAAGTGTTGACTAGTTAAGTTAGGTAGTTGGGAAATAATTTTTAATGGTAAATGGGTAATTAAGATTTCCAAGGAGTTGTTTCTATAGTTTTCCACTAAACTTATTCCCCTTGGAAAATAAGTAACAAAATGGTTATGTTGGGTAGGTAAGGAAATATTATTTATTTTTTATTGTCTTAAGAGGATAATGATGGAATTTGTTTTCCCAAAAGGGGATTTCTATGATTCTACAGTAAACATATGCCCTTGGAAAATAAATAATCCAATTGTTATGTAGGGTAGGTAAGAAACATAATATTCATTTTTTTTAAGAAAAATATGTAATTTATATTTCCAAAGTGATGTTTCTATAATCTTTTTTATAAGCTCGTTTTACAATAAATAAATAAACGAATGACTATGTAGAATAACTTAGAGAAAAATTTATTTATTTTCACAATGTTTGGGTGTCACTACAACTTAGCCTATCATAAGCCTCACTTAGGGAAATAATAATCCTATGAACATTGATGACAATAGATCAGAAGCCAATATAATTTTATTTCTAATTTTGTTTTAAGGAATAATGATGAATCATGATCAAAGTAAATAAAATCAAATAACATTTAGCTATGATATTAGACTTGAATTATTTATAATAAAATGAAATAAATTAATTAATAGTTTAGTATGTGAAAACTGTGATGAAAATAGTTAAACATGGAAAATGGCTATTTAAATTAGAAAATAGAAACATAAATTTTATTCCATTTTCCTTGTTTCAAAAAATGGGATGGGTAAGGAAGGAAACTCTCTATATTGTTAGTCTTTGTTGTATATTGAGAGACATTAAACTGTCTTTTACATTCAATCATAGGACATGGAAATATTCATGGGTGAAAGATGGAAACAAGATCAAGAAGTGCTTTTCAATTTTTTTCATTGATATATCTAATAGTAAACATAATACAAGAAGAACAGAAGGAGAAAGTATGAGCCAAGGGGAATTTGTGAATCAAGAGTTGAAAACTTTGGTCAGAACCAAAAATTGGAATCCTAAGAAAGAGGTGAAATATTTTGGAGATTTAAAGAGAGTTGAGAGTTGAATTTGATAAGTGAAACCGGGTGAATCTCGGATAGGTTCAATAGAGAGAAGTGTCGCAATGAAAGATAGATAGGTTCAATAGAGAGAAGTATATCCCAAGATAGTGCGATAGAGGATTTGTTAGGTCAATTATGAGGAGAATCCCTTAAATTACTTTCAAAATGGGAATAATTGGATGCATATTCACAACTCCAGTAAGGGCGAAAAGAGGTAGACCATTAGAGCGTACCGAAAAAAAACAGAAGGAGAAGAAATTTACTACAACAAATTATCAAACAATTATAGTTTAGAATTAAAAAAAATAGGCAAATATCTTTTGGTCTCTTAGGAAAAAAAACTTCAAAAGTTCATAGTCTGTGCCAATCAGGAAAATAGGAAATAGATAAAACGTTCAATAGCAAATGATTTGAAGCAAGATGAAATAAGTAAACTGATTGGATGGGGTGAACGCTATATCTTAGTCCATAGGCAATAAAGTCCAAAAGCTTTCAATAATGGACTGTCACAAAGACAATGAATAATAAAGACAATGAAATTTCACAGAAGTGCATAATCAGTATGGATATAATAATACATCGATATGGATATCATAACACAGTGAGAAAATACAATCACGGAATTTTTGAAATAAAGATAGAAACATCTTCATGGTTTCAGACCTTATGGAGTCTTAGGTCACAAGTTCTAGTGACAAGAATAAAAGAGTCAAACAAGGCAGTCTAAATACTGCTTGCAGCCATCCAAATATTTGTAAAAGACAGTGAGGAGATTATCAGCATTACAAATAAAGAACATTAGCCCCCTGATGAAGGGCATAGTATTCACAGAGAAATTCATGATAAGCTATCACAAAAGTATAATTATTCAAATGTCACTTTCTCAAAATGGTGAGTAAAGAGCAGTCCTTCATGCACCCAAAGGAGTCACAAATTATACTCAGATCAAAGTAAGACCCAAAAGTGACAATAAAAGTTCACTATTGAATTCCCAAAAAAATAAAAAAATGCTCAATCATTTACAGCCTTGCAGATTAGAGAAGCATAAGGCTATCATTTCTATCCATACTGCGAATAATCTTCTGATAGAATAGAAACTGATCCATTCAATAAGAGTAGCATATTCAAATATTTTGAATGTATTTTGAAGGAACTCAAACAACAGTCACTCTTAGAATGGCAGCCTTAAAATCACTGAAGGACAGTATAGGCATAAGCATGGATATAAATTTAAAATATAGAATCCTAAGAAAGGACAATTAGCAAAAGAGCAGATCCTAGTGCACAATGAACAACAAGCAAAGATATAGTCATAATGTTTTCATGATTTTGTGAAAACCCAGATTCCGTTTATGATGATTTTTATGCAGAAATGAGACGACTTCAAAACACAATCACTCAAAAAATCTGGTGAAAACCCAGTTCACGTATTTTCAAAAAACTTTATTAGTCCGCAAAAAGATAATACTAAATCAAAGGAACAGATAATGAAAGAACAAACCACAAGGTTCAGCCAGCTATCAATATGATAAGCCTCATGGACAGTCAAAGTGAGGTATAAAGATCATCTAGAGATAATCAAGATTTTGACCAGTTGGTGCAGCCATCATGAGAAAGACAGTCTCTAAAATCAATACCAAAAAATTAGGTTGCAGAACTACTTCACAGAGCTTCATGAGATAATTGCAATAGTTTTAGATACAAAAGAAATATCTGTCAATATGATTACACATAGAGGAGTAATATCCATAAATGACACTGAGCATAGTGCAAAGTTAATGTTGCACTAGGTCATAATAGAATACACGAGACAACTATATCACAGAGATATTCAATGCACAATTAGTATTGCTTAGAAATCATAAATTATGATCATAATTAAGGACAAAGGAAAACAATTAGGGTTTGATAGTTTTGTGCAACCTCCAGTGGATAATAAGAATAGTAACAACCCTTTTGACAGATGAAAATTGCATAAGAATTAAGATCATTTATTGAAGCAAGGATGAAAATTGGATAAAAGTAATGGAAGAAGGATAAAATCAGATAGAAAAGATTAAGACATGGGAATTAGTTACTAGAACTAAAGACAAGAATATTATTGGAATTAAATGAGTTTTTAGGAAAAAATTAAATAACGAAGGTCTGGTTGTGAGGAACAAGGCTAGATTAGTTTACAAAGGAAATTCACAGCAAGATGGATTTGATTATGGAGAGACTTATGGTCCAGTTGCAAGAATTGAAGTGGTATGACTATTTATGGTCTAATCTGCACACAAGAACTACAAAGTATATCAGATGGATGTCAAACGTACATTTCTAAATGGAGACCTAGAAGAGGAAGTCTACATTGAGCAGCCTGATGGATTTTTTTTTTCAGAAGACAAAGACATGGTTTGTAGAATGAAGAAATCTTTATATGGACTAAAACAAGCCCCTAGAGCATGGTATCCTAGATTAGATAGATATCTTTTAAAGATTGGTTTAAGCAAAGGTAATATTGTTAGTAACTTAAATTAGAAAATTGAGTAGGGTGACATATTTCTTATGATATCTTTTTTGGAGGTGAATAAATTCTATGCATGAAATTTGCTAATGATATGAAGAATGAATTTAAAATGTCTATGATTGGTGAGATGAAATTTATCTTTTGTTTGCAGATTACTCAGACTGAAAAAGGTATTTTCATTTGTTAAACTAAGTATGTGAAGGAGTTACTTAAGAAATTTGGACCTGAGAATTCTAAACCTGTCGATACTCCTATGATAAGCGGTTGCAAATTGTCAAATGATGATGAATCTCCTGGAGTAAATCCAAGTAGATACAAATCGATGATTGGTGGATTGTTGTACCTAACTCAAACTAGACCTGATATAATGAACATTGTTTGTATTACTTCTAGATTTCACTCAGATCCTAGAGAAACTCATGATATTGGTGTTAAGAGGATATTCAAATATTTGGTATGTAAAATAGAGTTTGGGCTATGGTATCCAAAGAATGATCAAAAGAGAACTACTGGTGGTGTATTCTTTCTTAGAAAGAAGTTGGTTTCATGGCTTAGCAAGAAACAATCATGCACTTCATTGTCTAATGTTGAAACAGAGTATATAGTTGCTGCTACCAACTGTACTAGGATTTTATGGATAAAACAAATGCTAAAAGATAGTGGGTAGGTAGAAAAAATAATTTTTTGAAATAAGAGATCCAATAGATAAGAATGGTAGGTAACTAGAAAATTGTTTTATTTTAAAGAACAATTAGTAGTTTAATTTTTTAAGAGTTTCCTATATTATGGTGAACACCTACATAGGGTAGTTAGTATTTCCAATAAGGTGTTTTTATAACTTTCTAGTAAATTTATGCCACGTACTTATTAGCTCGTTATGCTAAAGTTTTAAGAGTTAATCTAATTATTACATAGAGTAGTTAATATTTTCAAGGTCTTTTTAGAATAATTTTGCACAAAACTTGTATGTGACAAATAAGTGATCCAATAGTTAAAAAGGTAGGTAAGGTCATCCAATAGTTACATAGGATGCTTAAGATTTCAAAGGAGTTGTTTCTATAATTTTCCAATAAACTTATGGCCCATGGGAAATAAGTGTTGACTAGTTAAGTTAGGTAGTTGGGAAATAATTTTTAATGGTAAATGGGTAATTAAGATTTCCAAGGAGTTGTTTCTATAGTTTTCCACTAAACTTATGCCCCATGGGAAATAAGTAACAAAATGGTTATGTTGGGAAGGTAAGGAAATATTATTTATTTTTTATTGTTTTAAGAGGATAATGATGGAATTTGTTTTCCCAAAAGGGGATTTCTATGATTCTACAGTAAACATATGCCCTTGGAAAATAAATAATCCAATTGTTATGTAGGGTAGGTAAGAAACATAATATTCATTTTTTTTAAGAAAAATATGTAATTTATATTTCCAAAGTGATGTTTCTATAATCTTTTTTATAAGCTCGTTTTACTATAAATAAATAAACGAATGACTATGTAGAATAACTTAGAGAAAAATTTATTTATTTTCACAATGTTGGGGTGTCCCCACAACTTAGCCTATCCTAAGCCTCACTTAGGGAAATAATAATCCTATGAACATTGATGACAATAGATCAAAAGCCAATATAATTTTATTTCTATTTTTGTTTTAAGGAATAATGATGAATCATGATCAAAGTAAATAAAATAAAATAACATTTAGCTATGATATTAGACTTGAATTATTTATAATAAAATGAAATAAATAAGTCAATAGTTTAGTATGTGAAAACTGTGATGAAAATAGTTAAACATGGAAAATGGCTATTTAAATTAGAAAATAGAAACATAAATTTTATTCCATTTTCCTTGTTGCAAAAAATGGGATGGGTAATGAAGGAAACTCTCTATATTGTTAGTACTTGTTGTATATTGAGAGACACTAAACTGTCTTTTACATTCAATCATAGGACATGGAAATATTCATGGGTGAAAGATGGAAATAGGATTAGGAAGTGCTTTTCAATTTTTATTCTTTGATATATATAATAGTAAACATAATAAAATAAGAACAAAAGGAGAAGGTATGAGCCAAGGGGAATTTGTGAATCAAAACTTTAAAACTTTGGTTAGAACCAAATATTGGAATCCTTAAAAAGAGGTCCAATATTTTGGAGATTTAAAGAGAGTTGAAAGTTGAGAGTTGAGAGTTGAATTTGATAACTGAAACTGCATGAATCTCGGATAGGTTCAATAGAGAGAAGTGTTTCAATGAAAGATAGATAGGTTCAATAGAGAGAAGTATATCCCAAGATAGTGCCATAGAGGATTTGTTAGGTCAATTATGAGGAGAATCCCTTCCATTACTTTCAAAATGGGAATAATTGGGTGCATATTCACAAATCTAGTAAGGGCAAAAAAGAAGTAGACCATTAGAGCATACCAAAAAAAATCAGAAGGAGAAGAAATTTACTACAACAAATTGTCAAACAATTATAGTTTAGAGTAAAAAAAAATAGGCAAATATCTTTTAGTCTCTTAGAAAAAAAGACTTAAAAAGTTCATAGTCTGTGCCAATCAGGAAAATAAGAAATAGATAAAACGTTCAATAGCAAATGATTTGAAGCAAGATGAAATAAGTAAACTAATTGGATGGGGTGAACGCTATATCTTAGTCCACAGGCAATAAAGTCCGAAAGCTTTCAACAATGGACTGTCACAAAGACAATAAATAATAAAGACAATGAAATTTCACAGAAGTGCATAATCAGTATGGATATCATAACACATCGGTATGGATATCATAACACAGTGACAAAATACAGTCACCGAATTTTTGAAATAAAGATAGAAACATCTTCATGGTTTCAGACCTTATGGAGTCTTAGGTCACAAGTTCTAGTGAAGGGAATAAAAGAGTCAAACAAGGCAGTCTAAGTACTGCTTGCAGCCATCCAAATATCATTATCAGCATTACCAAATACACGGAAATAAAGAACATTAGCCCCCTGATGAAGGGCATAGTATTCAGAAATTGATGATAAGCTATCACAAAAGTGTAAATATTCAGATGTCACATTCTCAAAATGGTGAGTAAAGAGCAGTCTTTCATGCACCCAAAGCAGTCACAAATTATACTCAGATCAAAGTAAGACCCAAAAGTGACAATAAAAGTTCACTATTAAGTTCCCAAAAAAATAAAAAAATGCTAAATCATTCACAGCCTTGCAGATTAGAGAAGCATAAGATTATGAAATCTATCAATACTCAAGCGAATAATCTTCTGATCGAATAGAAACTGATCCATTCAATAAGAGTAGCATATTCAAATATTTTGAATGTATTTTGAAGGAACTCAAACAGTGAAGAATAAACTAGTGCCTCAAACATGTATAGTGAACAGTCATAATATCATAGACAACAGTCACTCTTAGAATGGCAGCCTTAAAATCACAGTATAGGCATAAGCATGGATATAAATTTAAAATATAGAATCCTAAGAAATGACAATTAGCAAAGGAGCAGATCCTAGTGCGCAATGAACAACAAGCAAAGATATAATCATAATGTTTTCATGATTTCGTGAAAACCTAGATTCCGGTTATGACGACTTTTTTACAGAAATGAGAAGACTTCAAAACGGAATGACCCTAAAAATCTGGTGAAAACCCAGTTCACGGATTTTTAAAAAACTTTATTAGTCCGCAAAAACATAATACTAAATCAAAGGAACAGATAATGAAAGCACAAACCACAAGGTTCAGCCAGCTATCAATATGATAAGCCTCATGGACAGTCAAAGTAAGGTATAAAGATCATCAAGAGATAATCAAGATTTTGACCAGTTCGTGCAGCCATCATGAGAAAGACAATCTCTAAAATCAATACCAAAAGATTAGGTTTCAGTCCTACTTCACAGAGCTTCATGAGATAATGGCAATAGTTTTAGATACAAAAGAAATATATGTAAATATGATTACACAAAGAGGAGTAATATCCATAAACGACATTGAGCATAGTGCAAAGTTAATGTTGCACTAAGTCATAATAGAATACACGAGACAACCATATCATAGAGATATTCAATGCACAATTAGTATTTCTTAAAAATCATAAATTATGAAATTGGATAAGAATTAAGATCATTTATTGAAGCAAGGATGAAAATTGGATAAAAGCAATGGAAGAAGGATAAAATCAGATAGAAAAGATTAAGACATGGGAATTAGTTACTAGACCTAAAGACAAGAATATTATTGGAACTAAATGGGTTTTCAGGAATAAATTAAATAAGGAAGGCCTGGTTGTGAGAAACAAGGCTAGATTAGTTTACAAAGGATTTTCACAGGAAGATGGATTTGATTATGGAGAGACTTATGGTCCAGTTGCAAGAATTGAAGCGGTATGACTATGCACACAAGAACTACAAAGTATATCAGATGGATGTCAAACATACATTTCTAAACGGAGACCTAGAAGAGGAAGTCTACATTGAGCAACCTGATGGATTTTTTTTTTCAGAAGACAAAGACATGGTTTGTAGAATGAAGAAATCTTTATATGGACTAAAACAAGCCCCTAGAGCATGGTATGCTAGATTAGATAGATATCTTTTAAAGATTGGTTTTAGCAAAGGTAATGCTGTTAGTAACTTAAATTACAAAATTGAGCAGGATGACATATTTCTTATGATATCATTTTTGGAGGTGAATAAATTCTATGCATGAAATTTGCTAATGATATGAAGAATGAATTTAAAATGTCTATGATTGGTGAGATGAAATTTTTCTTTTGTTTGTAGATTACTCAGACTGAGAAAGTTATTTTCATTTCTTAAACTAAGTATGTGAAGGAGTTAGTTAAGAAATTTGGACCTGAGAATTGTAAACCTGTCATACTCCTATGATAAGCGGTTGTGAATTGTCAAAGGATGATGAATCTCCTGGAGTAAATCCAAGCATATACAAATCGATGATTGGTGGATTGTTGTACCTAACTCAAACTAGACCTGATATAATGAACATTGTTTGTATTACATCTAGATTTCACTCAGATCCTAGAGAAACTCATGATATTGGTGTTAAGAGGATATTCAAATATTTGGTATGTAAAATAGAGTTTGGGCTATGGTATCCAAAGAATGATGACTTCATATTATGTGCCTATATAGATTTTGATTGGGCAGGAGATGTGAATGATCAAAAGAGAACTACTGGTGGTGTATTCTTTCTTGGAAAGAAGTTGGTTTCATGGCTTAGCAAGAAACAATCATGCACTTCATTGTCTAATGTTGAAACAGAGTATATAGTTGCTGCTACCAACTATAGTAAGATTTTATGGATAAAACAAATGCTAAAAGATATAAGGATAATTTATGATGAGCCTACTATTATTTACTATGATAATAATATTGCTATTGATATGTCAAAGAATCTAGTATTTCAATCCAAATCGAAACACATTTCTATAAGGTACAATTTCTTAAAGGAAAATGTTGAAGTAAAGGAAGACAGATTGGTTTATGTGCCTACTAAGGAACAGATTGTAGATATTGTAACTAAACCATTGCCTAAAGATACTTTTGAATATCACAGAAACTAGTTCGGGGTCAACACCCATCTAGAAGAGACTTCGTGATGTAGGGATATATCAGTCAGTTCAGTTTATCAAACATATCCTTCTGATCGAGGTTGATGAGATGTTGCTACTACTCAAGGGGAGTAGTAAACTATTTGGTTTAGTATTTTGGTTTGATATTTGTCCTTTGTTATTGATGTCAAAGGAGGAGAAGGTGTTTATATAAAAAACTATCAATATTTTGGGAGAAGGTATTAATCTAAGCGGGAGAAATATATTTCAAATCAATCTTTTGGGAGATTTTTGGTATTCCTTTGCACTTGGATGTTTTTCACATTCAGTGTTGCCATCAATGCCAAAAGGGGATATTGTTTGGAATATGTTGGATTTGGTTAAGTGTTTTCATCGATGCCAACACTATATCCAAATTGGACCTATCCCAGTTAGTCTTGGTGATCATCTTAGTTTTAATTCTGATCTCGTATGATCAGAATCTCTGGATTCAGTTTTGGATGTTTATTCTAGATGGTTATATCATTTCCATATTCTGTTGGTTTATAATTTTGTGCTCTGGTTGCTAATGCCTTTGTTCTTGATTTTTGGGAACCTTCTTGTTTTGAGGCCATCGGTAACTCCATTAGCAACTTCTTGAAGGTTGATGATGCCACGTTATCCATGGGTCATTCTATGTTTGCTCGCCTATTAATTGATGTTGACATATCTCTGGCCCTCCCTAGGGATGTGATTCTTATGGTTGGGGATAGGCCTTGGACTCAACCAATAGATTATGAAGGCCTCCCTTTTCACTGTCAAAGGTGCCTCTCAATGGGTCACCTTGCTTTTGACTATTCTCTCTCTCTTCACAAAGGTGTTGCTACTTGCTGGAAGGATCCTATGGAAGAGCACTTGACGATTAATACTTTAGATCCTGTTTCGGTTGATTCATCTCAAGATGAGGTGCCCCTTATTGTTGATGAAGCCTTGGTTGATGTTACTATTGTGGCAGACCCTTCCACTTCCTTGGTTCCTGCACTCATTGCTCCTTCTCCTCACCTTCACTCTGCTCCTGGCGCTTGTTCTCCTTCTGTTGCTCAGCTACAATAGTAGCATGGCAGTGACTCTATTGGAGTCTTCCACGCTTGATTCTTCTTTGAAAGTTCCTAATGATAGTGTTTCCTAGATGATTGTTTGTCATAGGCAGAAAGGAAAATCTAACCCCCTTTCCCAAGCTCCCCTTGTCAAGTTTCAGGTTTTCCTCCCCCCTCTTGATATGGGTTGGGTTGTTGACGGTTTTTGAGATTGGTTTGGCTTGTCCAACTTTGTTCTTTTGGAGTTTGCACCCCTACTTGGTCTATTTAATTTTGATAGCCTTCGACATTGTAAAGGCTATCAAAAATATATCACCTTTTGCATTGTTATTCCCTTTCTAATAAGTGACTGGTATTTTTTTAACATATCAACACTAAAATTTATATTTTTTCTATCTTTTGCTTACTTGAAGTGGTGATATAATATTATTTCCTTGATTACCTATGATTTTTTTAAAATATTATTTCCTTGATTACCTATGATTTTTTACAAATATTATTTTGATGCCTATACATTATAAAATAAATGTTGAATTTATAGGTAGATGATGTAAGACAAAATAAGCTCGTCCATAAGTTCTTAAATAATATTCCCCTTTTCTACTCAGTAGACATTTCAAAACTTTGCAAATGGGATCATAGTGAATTTTAAAACTCAAGTCTATAGATATCTGACAGATAGTATTAAATGCAAGTCAGAAGTGCAAAAAATTATTAATATGTTTTATGTATAATAATATGTATATATTTTTTTTCTAAATTAAATTTTACAGCTACATAGATCAATAAGAAGAATAAAGAAAATAATACTTTCATGATTATTAAAAAAAAATTTAAATTCAAGACTATAAGATTTTTGTTTTTAGAAATTTTAATTCTGTTTCTCCCATCACAGACTGATCTTAGTGTGGCATGACTACTTAGACATTCATATCATATTCCCATCACATTCTAAACATTCATATTTCACAATCAAGCTGAACTGATTAGGCCTGACAACACCTGTCCCCAACACAAAAAAGGTCGATTCAGAAGATTGTTCAGCAACTGAGACCAAAAATGGAAAAAGGAGGAAAAAATGCATAATTAAGCTGCCTTTGCACTTGAAGATGATTCAAATTTCAGTCGCCTCTTTCAACCTATTTTTAACATTATGGCACAAGTATTGCCTTCCAGCCACTTCAGAAGATTGGTGTAGTAACTGTAGAGGGGGTTTCTGCAATGACATTTTCTAGATCCTTAAACGTTTTCTCCAAGCATGTTAAATACATTAGGAACACCAAGGTTTACCTCTGTCATTTCAATTTCTTTCAGTGCTAAATGTCTTAGCAAAGCTACCATCACCCACGGATTTGTCCCGTATATACTCTCTATTTTTGATGTTGAATCCGCTTCATTCCTTCTCATTCAACTTTGAATCATCAGAATCATATACATCGGTGCAATGAATGTCAGATTTATCCTCTCTATATTTCATGTTGAATCTGCTGCATTCCTTGTGGTTCAACTCTGATTCATTAGATCTATGGACCACAATCTACCTATAGTTTTCTCACTATTCCAGTTGAGCCATCTGGCTGATTTTTCTTAACCTTCCTAGCATGTCAAGTCATACAAGTTTAAGTCTCAATACTATTAATCCATATGTCTTAAATTAATCCTAATCCACTCAGCCAAGATATGCGATACACCTCTTCTCGAAGTAACTATTTTTCTATGAAAGAAAATACGATAAATTACAATATTGTCTACAAATGTTGAGAATGAGTCAATTGAACTAGAAAATACAAACTACAATAGCATGAAGGCATAAAAATGACCTGCAACATTATAAGAAAATAGAGGTTTCAAGCTAAAAGCCAGTGGGTCAGAAAGAAAAGACTTAAACTAAGATAAACTCTAAATGTAAAATAAATAGTGTCCTAATTCAAAACTCAGTGGAACCTGGTAAATCCCGAAGCTCACATTTGTAAATAGCTGCCTCAGGAATCAAGCAAAAACTGGAATTTACAAATGAAGAAGAGCTCGTATTTCACTATTTGAAGAGGAAAACGAGCTCATATGCCACAGTGTTTTCTGTCCAAATAGTGAAATCAGAGTGCTTCTTCATTTGTAAATAGCCGTATTTCCTTGATTCCTGAGGCGGCTATTTACAAATGTGAGGGGTTTACTTCTAGTTTAAGTGTTTCCTTTCTTAACTTCTCGCTTTTAGCTTGTACCCTCGTATTTTCTTAAAATGTTGCAGGTCATTTTCATTCCCTCATGCAATTGTAGTTGTAGTTTTCAATCCAATTGACCAATTCTAAACATTTGTAGACATTAATGTAATTTCTCTGATTCTTTTTCAATGAAAAACTAGTTAACTTGTAGAAGGGGTGTATCGAATTCCTTGGCTGTGTGGATTAAAATTAATTTCAGACAAATGAATTGACAGCTGATGTATTTCAAATATCCACTATATGATACGCATATCCCATGAAATGACTTGCCATGCTAGGAAGGCTAAGAAAAGACCACAGATGGCTCAATTGGATTAGTGAGAAAACTATTTGTAGATCTAACCACTAAATGAATCATATATCTTTCCTTTTGCTCAGCTCTGATGATTAGGTTGAGATCCTTTTGACAATTTCCTCCATGAAATAACTGTCGTACGCTCATATTCAATTTGACGGTGAAACTCTGTCGAGGTAAGTCATTAATGTTATTTAGCCAGGTCTTACCCAACTACACGTCCCTCATGTTTTCCAGTTTTCCAGCCAACTCGTTGTAGAGGGATTGTTTACTACATTAAGTAATATATATATAGAGTGAGGCAGGCTGTTTTCTAGGTATATTTGATATGTGGAAGCATCACGATTTTTACTGTGCACCAACATTCTTTATATAGAGAGAAAGAGATATAGAGTTCAAGGTCATAAATAATCCATTTACATTGAGATGGCAAGAGCTGTCAACTAAGATCTGGCATGATAACCCTAAGGACTTACCTCGACAGGCTATGATCTGCAAAATGAGAATGTTCTCTCCGCTCCCGCTTCTTCCTGGAAATGAATGAACAAACTAATGAGTTAATATAAATAATTTTTATAATGCAAAGGTTTTCTTCCAAATAACAAAAATGGTTAATTGAATTCTATTACTTATCTCTAGAGAAATCTTTTTATCAGAGCATTTGACGGCTCCAAAATTAATTTATGTACCTATTTTATGTGCATTTTAGCAAACTATCTACAATATCTCACAATGCGATTCACCTTGTGATATTGAAAGTTAAATAATTTAGAAAATAAAATTTCTAAAAAATTATTTTATCCGATTTTTCTTTAAAAGATTGATTATCCTAGTCTGGGTCTAGCATGCACACGTAACAGTAAACATTTTCTATTTAAAGCATGAATTCTATGTTTTTCATTCAACAGATTTCTCAATGATCTGAGGTTTAACAAATCAAAAAGATGAGAGTTAACATCCAGATTATTTATACAAGCCCTAATATCATATTTAAAAATATAATTTTAACTACAACACATGGATAATTTGAATCATTTTTACTTTATAGGTAATGAAATTATATTAATAATTCATATATGTAAACAATAGGAAAAATTATATCAGTAACAAAATCACATATTTCTAGTTTGATCTTGTCTTTTTTATGTTGATTTCAAATAATTGCAGTTTTAAAGTAATAGAAAACAAGTTTGTTCATGTTCTTTCTTATGATACAAAGAATTTTGTAAAATTGGAAAGAAAGGAAAGAGAGACACTTATCAAACATCCTATATTGCTTCTCAGTAATTCAATGTTTGATTTACGACTAAGAAAGTTGAAAATAAAAGCAAGAGAGACACTTATCAAACACTTTGTATTGCTTCTCCTTTATTCAATCTCTGATCTACTATGAAGAATGTTGAAAAGAACGGAAAAGGAATCTTTGATAACAATCTCTTTGCACTGAAGATTGGGAAAAATCTGTCTGTAGTAATGAAAAATTGATAGCAATATACAAAAACTGTTATCCATTTTTAAGTCAAATTGGGGTGCATGGCTGCTGGTTTAGCATCACTACGATATTTTAATAAACATCTTCTATCAAGATGTAAAGAAAATATTTCTAATATTCTTAGTTGAAAAGTATCTACGGTAGGATTGGTGCATATGAGAGAACATAAGTTAGTGCGTGAAGTTTATAATACAATATTCTTTTATGCTTATTGCATATAAGAGAACATAAGTTAGCACGTGAAGTTTATAATACAATGTTTTTTGTAAACCTAAACACTAAATTAGACAAAAATGCAGAAGAAAAAATAAAATAAAATAAAATATCATGGTAATATGAAAAAGGGGAATTTAAATTGAAAGGTTTATTCAAACAAGTGAAGGTCATGAGATAGATGATCGATTGGAATATCATGGCATAAATAGTTGAATGGTTGAATTGAAATTACTCAAATAGATAGTGGGTAGGTAGAAAAAATAATTGTTTGAAATAAGAGATCCAATAGATAAGAAGGGTAGGTAACCAGAAAATTGTTTTATTTTAAAGAACAATTAGTAGTTTAATTTTTTAAGAATTTCCTATATTATGATGAACGCCTACATAGGGTAGTTAGTATTTCCAATAAGGTGTTTTTATAATTTTCTACTAACTTTATGCCCGGTGCTTATTAGCTCCTTATGCTAAAGTGTTAAGAGTTAATCTAATTATTACATAGAGTAGTTAATATTTTCAAGGTCCTTTTAGAATAATTTTGCACAAAACCTGTATGTGACAAATAAGTGATCCAATAGTTACATAGGATGCTTAAGATTTCAAAGGAGTTGTTTCTATAATTTTCCAATAAACTTATGGCCCATGGGAAATAAGTGTTGACTAGTTAAGTTAGGTAGTTGGGAAATAATTTTTAATGGTAAATGGGTAATTAAGATTTCCTAGGAGTTGTTTCTATAGTTTTCCACTAAACTTATGCCCCATGGGAAATAAGTAACAAAATGGTTATGTAGGGTAGGTAAGGAAATATTATTTATTTTTTATTGTTTTAAGAGGATAATGATGGAATTTGTTTTCCCAAAAGGAGATTTCTATGATTCTACAGTAAACATATGCCCTTGGAAAATAAATAATCCAATTGTTATGTAGGGTAGGTAAGAAACATAATATTCATTTGTTTTAAGAAAAATATGTAATTTATATTTCCAAAGTGATGTTTCTATAATCTTTTTTATAAGCTCGTTTTACTAGAAATAAATAAACGAATGACTATGTAGAATAACTTAGAGAAAAAATTATTTATTTTCACAATGTTGGGGTGTCCCCACAACTTAGCATATCCTAAGCCTCACTTAGGGAAATAATAATCCTATGAACATTGATCACAATAGATCAGAAGCCAATATAATTTTATTTCTAATTTTATTTTAAGGAATAATGATGAATCATGATCAAAGTAAATAAAATAAAATAACATTTAGCTATGATATTAGACCTGAATTATTAATAATAAAATCAAATAAATTAATTAATAGTTTAGTATGTGAAAACTGTGCTGAAAATAGTTAAACATGGAAAATGGCTATTTAAATTAGAAAATAGAAACATAAATTTTATTCCATTTTCCTTGTTTCAAAAAATGGGATGGGTAAAGAAGGAAACTCTCTATATTGTTAGTACTTGTTGTATATTGAGAGACATTAAACTGTCTTTTACATTCAATCATAGGACATGGAAATATTAATGGGTGAAAGATGGAAATAGGATCAGGGAGTGCTTTTCAATTTTTTTCATTGATATATCTAATAGTAAAAATAATACAATAAGAACAGAAGGAGAAAGTATGAGCCAAGGGGAATTTGTAAATCAAAAGTTTAAAACTTTGATCAGAACCAAAAATTGGAATCCTAAGAAAAAGGTGAAATATTTTGGAGATTTAAAGAGAGTTGAGAGTTGAGAGTTGAATTTGATAACTGAAACTGCATGAATCTCCAATAGGTTCAATAGAGAGAAGTGTTTCAATGAAAGATAGATAGGTTCAAGAGAGAGAAGTATATCCCAAGATCGTGCCACAGAGGATTTGTTAGGTCAATTATGAGGAGAATCCCTTCCATTACTTTCAAAAGGGGAATAATTGGGTGCATATTGACAACTCCAGTAAGGGCGAAAAGAGGTAGACCATTAGAGCGTACCAAAAAAAACAGAAGGAGAAGAAATTTACTACAACAAATTGTCAAACAATTATAGTTTAGAGTAAAAAAAAATAGGCAAATATCTTTTAGTCTCTTCTAAAAAAAAGACTTCAAAAGTTCATAGTCTGTGCCAATCAGGAAAATAAGAAATAGATAAAAAGTTCAATAGCAAATGATTTGAAGCAAGATGAAATAAGTAAACTGATTGGATGGGGTGAATGCTATATCTTAGTCCACATGCAATAAAGTCCAAAAGCTTTCAACAATGGACTGTCACAAAGACAATGAAATTTCAAAGAAGTGCATAATCAGTATGGATATCATAACACATCGGTATGGATATCATAACACAGTGACAAAATACAGTCACTGAATTTTTGAAATAAAGATAGAAACATCTTCATGGTTTCAGACCTTATGGAGTCTTAGGTCACAAGTTCTAGTGACAAGAATAAAAGAGTCAAACAAGACAGTCTAAATACTGCTTGCAGCCATCCAAATATTAAATATTTGTAAAAGACAGTGAGGAGATTATCAGCATTACCAAATACACGGAAATAAAGAACATTAGCTCCCTGATGAAGGGCATAGTATTCACAGAGAAATTAATGATAAGCTATCACAAAAGTGTAAATATTCAGATGTCACTTTCTCAAAATGGTGAGTAAAGAGCAGTCTTTCATGCACCCAAAGGAGTCACAAATTATACTCAGATCAAAGAAAGACCCAAAAGTGACAATAAAAGTTCACTATTGAATTCCCAAAAAAATCAAAAAATGCTCAATCATTTACAGCCTTGCAGATTAGAGAAGCATAAGATTATGAAAACTATCAATAATCTTCTGATCGAATAGAAACTGATCCATTCAATAAGAGTAGCATATTGAAATATTTTGAATGTATTTCGAAGGAACTCAAACAGTGAAGAATAAAGTAGTGCCTCAAACATGTACAGTGAACAGTCATAATATCATAGGCAACAGTCACTCTTAGAATGGCAGCCTTAAAATCACTGAAGGACAGTATAGGCATAAGCATGGATATAAATTTAAAATATAGAATCCTAAGAAATGACAATTAGCAAAGGAGCAGATCCTAGTGCACAATGAACAACAAGAAAATATATAATCATAATGTTTTCATGATTTTCTGAAAACCTAGATTCCGGTTATGACGATTTTTATACAGAAATGAGAAGACTTCAAAACGGAATGACCCTAAAAATCTGGTGAAAACCCAGTTCACGGATTTTCAAAAAACTTTACTAGTCCGCAAAAAGATAATACTAAATCAAAGGAACAGATAATGAAAGCACAAACCGCAAGGTTCAGCCAGCTATCAATATGATAAGCCTCATGGACAGTCAAAGTGAGGTATAAAGTTCATCAAGAAATAATAAAGATTTTGACCAGTTCGTGCAGCCATCATGAGAAAGGCAGTCTCTAAAATCAATACCAAAATATTAGGCTGCAGTTCTACTTCACAGAGCTTCATGAGATAATGGCAATAGTTTTAGATACAAAAGAAATATCTGTCAATATGATTACACAAAGAGGAGTAATATCCATAAACGGTACTGAGCATAGTGCAAAGTTAATGTTGCACTAGGTCATAGTAGAATACACGAGACAACCATATCACAGAGATATTCAATGCACAATTAGTATTGCTTAGAAATCATAAATTATGAAATTGGATAAGAATTAAGATCATTTATTGAAGCAAGGATGAAAATTGGATAAAAGCAATAGAAGAAGGATACAATCAGATAGAAAAGACTAAGACATGGGAATTAGTTACTAGACTTAAAGACAAGAATATTATTGGAACTAAATGGGTTTTCAGGAATAAATTAAATAAGGAAGGTCTGGTTGTGAGGAACAAGGCTAGATTAGTTTACAAAGGATATTCAGAGGAAGATGGATTTGATTATGGAGAGACTTATGGTCCAGTTGCAAGAATTGAAGCGGTATGACTATTTATGGTCTAATCTGTGCACAAGAACTACAAAGTATATTAGATGGACTATTTATGGTCTAATCTGCACACAAGAACTACAAAGTATATTAGATGGATGTCAAATGTACATTTCTAAACGAAGTCCTAGAAGAGGAAGTCTACATAGAGCAGCCTGATGGATTGTTTTTTTTAGAAGACAAAGACATGGTTTGTAGAATGAAGAAATCCTTATATGGACTAAAACAAGCCCCTAAATCATGGTATGCTAGATTAGATAGATATCTTTTAAAGATTGCTTTTAGCAACGGTAATGCTGTTAGTAACTTAAATTACAAAATTGAGCAGGATGACATATTTCTTATGATATCATTTTTGGAGGTGAATAAATTCTATGCATGAAATTTGCTAATGATATGAAGAATGAATTTAAAATATCTATGATTGGTGAGATGAAAATTTTCTTTTGTTTGTAGATTGCTCAGACTGAGAAAGGTATTTTCATTTGTTAAACTAAGTATGTGAAGGAGTTACTTAAGAAATTTGGACCTGAAAATTCTAAAACCTGTCGATACTCCTATGATAAGCGGTTGCGAATTGTCAAAGGATGATGAATCTATTGGAGCAAATCCAAGAAGATACAAATCGATGATTGGTGGATTATTGTACCTAACTAAAACTAGACCTGATATAATGAACATTGTTTGTATTTCTTCTAGATTTCACTAAGATCGTAGAGAAACTCATGATATTGCTGTTAAGAGGATATTCAAATATTTAGTATGTAAACCAGAGTTTGGGCTATGGTATCGAAACAATGATGAGTTCATATTATATGCCTATATAGATTTTGATTGGGCAGGAGATGTGAATGATCAAAAGAGAACTACTGGTGGTGTATTCTTTCTTGGAAAGAAGTTGGTTTCATAGCTTAGCAAGAAATAATCACGCACTTCATTGTCTAATGTTGAAACAGAGTATGTAGTTGCTGCTACCAACTTTACTAAAATTTTATGGATAAAACAAATGCTAAAAGATATAAGGATAATTTATGATGAGCCTACTATTATTCACTATGATAATACTATTGCTATTGATATGTCAAAGAATCTGGTATTTCAATCCAAATCGAAACACATTTCTATAAGGTATAATTTCTTGAAGGAAAAGGTTGAAGTAAAGGAAGACAGATTGGTTTATGTGCCTACTAAGGAATATATTGTAGATATTGTAACTAAACTATTGCCTAAAGATACTTTTGAATATCGCAGAGACTAGTTCGGTGTCAACACCCCTCTAGCAAAGACTTCGTGATACAGGGATATATAAATCAGTTCAGCTTATCAGACATATCCTTCTAATCGAGGTTGATGAGATGTTGCTACTACTAAAGGGGAGTAGTCAACTATTTGGTTCAGTATTTTGGTTTGATATTTTTCCTTTGTTATTGATGTCAAAGGGGGAGAAGGTGTTTATGTAAAAAACTATCAATACTTTTGGAGAAGGTGTTAATCTAAGGGGGAGAAATATATTTTTAATCAATCTTTTGGGAGATTGTTGGTATTCCTTTCAACTTGGATGTTTTTCACATTCAGTGTTGCCATCAATGCTAAAGGGGGAGATTGTTTGGAATATGTTGGATTTGGTTAAGTGTTGTCATCGATGACAACACTATATCCAAATTGGACCTATCCCAGTTAGTCTTGGTGATATTCTTAGTTTTAATTCTGATTTGGTATGATCAAAATCTCTAGATTCAGTTTTGGATGTTTATTCTAGATGGTTATATGGTTTACATATTCTATTGGTTCATAATTTTGTGCTCTGGTTGCTAATGCTTTTGTTCCCGGTTTTTGGGAACGTTCTTGTTTTGAGACCATCGGTAACTCCATTAGCAACTTCTGGAAGGTTGATAATGCCATGTTATCCATGGGTCATTCTACCTTTGCTTGCCTATTAATTGATGTTGACATATCTCTGGCCCTCCCTAGGGATGTGGTTCTTATGGTTGGGGATAGGCCTTGGACTCAACCGCTGGATTATGAAGGCCTCCCTTTTTGCTATCGAAGGTGCCTCTCAATGGGTCACCTTGCTTTTGACTGTTCTCTCTCTTGTTGCAAAGGTGTTGCTACTTGGTGGGAGGATCCTATGGAACACCACTTGACAATTAATGCTTTAGATCCTATTTCGGTTGATTCATCTCAAGATGAGGTGCCCCTTATTGTTGATGAAGCCCTGCTTGATGTTACTATTGTGGCGGACCCTTCCGCCTCCTTGGTTCCTGCACTCGTTGCTCCTGCTCCTCACCTTCACTCTGCTCTTGGCGCTTGTTCTCTTTGTGTTGCTCAGCTACAACAGTAGCATGGCAGTGACTCTATAGGAGTCTTCCACGCTTGATTCTTCTTTGAAAGTTCCTAATGATAGTGTTTCCTAGACGATTGTTTGTCGTAGGCAGAAAGGAAAATCTAACCCCCTTTCCCAAGTCCCCCTTGTCAAGTTTCAGGTTTTCCTCCCCCCTCTTTATTTGGGTTGGGTTGTTGATGGTTCTTGAGATTGGTTTGGCCTGTCCAACTTTGTTCTTTTGGGGTTTGCACCCCTGCCTGGTCTATTTAATTTTGATAGCCTTCGACTTTGTAAAAGCTATCAAAAAAAATCACCTTTTTCATTGTTATTCCCTTTCTAATAAGTGACTGGTATTTTTTTAACATATCAACACTTAAATTTATATTTTTTTCTATCTTTTGCTTACTTGAAGTGGTGATACAATATTATTTCCTTGATTACCTACGATTTTTAAAAAATATTATTTTGATGCCTATACATTATAAAATAAATGTTGAATTTATAGGTAGACAATGTAAGACAAAATAAGCTCGTCCATAAGTTCTAAAATAATATTCCCCTTTTCTACTCAGTAGACATTTCAAAACTTGCCAAATGGGATCATAGTGAATTTTAAAACTCAAGTCTATAGATATCTGACAGATAGTATTAAAGACAAGTCAGAAGTGCAAAAAATTATTAATATGTTTTATGTATAATAATATGTATATATTTTTTTTCTAAATTAAATTTTACAGCTACATAGATCAATAAGAAGAATAAAGAAAATAATACTTTCATGATTATTAAAAAAAAATTTAAATTCAAGACTATAAGATTTTTGTTTAGAAATTTAAATTCTATTTCTCCTGTCACAAACTGATCTTAGTGTCGCATGACTACTGAGACATTCATATCATATTCCCATCACATTCTAAACATTCATATTTCACAATCAAGCTGAACTGATTAGACGTGACAACACCTGTCCCCAACACAAAAAAAGGTCGATTCAGAAGATTATTCAGCAACTGAGACCAAAAATGGAAAAAGGTGGAAGAAATGCATAATTAAGCTGCCTTTGCTCTTGAAGATGATTCAAATTTCAGTCGCCTCTTTCAACCTATTTCTAACATTATGGCGCAAGTATTGCCTTGCAGCCACTTCGGAAGATTGGTGTAGTAACTGTAGAGAGGGTTTCTGCAATGACATTTTCTAGATCCTTATACATTTTCTCCAAGCATGTTGAATACATTAGGAACACGAAGGTTTACCTCTGTCATTTCAATTTCTTTCGGTCCTAAATGTCTTAGCAAAGCTACCATCACCCGCGGATTTGTCCTATATATATTCTCTATTTTTGATGTTGAATCCACTTGATTCCTACTCATTCAACTCTGAATCATAAAAATCATATATGTCGGTGCAATGAATGTCAGATTTATCCTCTCTATATTTCATGTTGAATCAACTCTGATTCATCAGATCTATGGACCACGATCTACCTATAGTTTTATCACTATTGCAGTTGAGCCATCTGGCTGATTTTTCTTAACCTTCCTAGCATGTCAAGTCATGCAAGTTTAAGTCTCAATACTATTAGTCCATATGTCTTAAATTAATCCTAATCCACTCAGCCAAGAAATGCGATACACCTCTTCTCGAAGTAACTGTTTTTTTGTGAAAAAAAATAACATAAATTACAATATTGTCTACAAATGTTGAGAATGAGTCAATTGAACTAAAAAATACAAACTACAATAGCATGAGGGCATGGAAATGACCTGCAACATGATAAGAAAATAGAGGTTTCAAGCTAAAAGCCAGTGGGTCAGAAAGAAAAGACTTAAACTAAGATAAGCCCAACTAACATAAACTCTAAATGTAAAATAAATAGTGTCCTAATTCGAAACTCAGTGGAACCTGGTAAATCCCAAAGCTCACATTTGTAAATAGCTGCGTCAGGAATCAAGGAAAAACTGGAATTTACAAATGAAGAAGAGCTCGTATTTCACTATTTGAAGAGAAAAACGAGCTCATATGCCACAGTGTTTTCTCTTCAAATAGTGAAATCGGAGCGCTTCTTCATTTGTAAATAGCTGTATTTCCTTGATTCCTGAGGCGGCTATTTACAAATGTGAGGTTTGGGATTTACAAGGTTCTGCTGAGTTTTGAATTGGGACATTATTTATTTTACATTTAGGGTTTATGTTAGTTGGGTTTATTTCTAGTTTAAGTGTTTCCTTTCTTAACTTCTCGCTTTTAGCTTGTACCCTCGTATTTTCTTAAAATGTTGCAGGTCATTTTCATTCCCTCGTGCTATTGTAGTTGTAGTTTTCAATCCAATTGACCAATTCTCAACATTTGTACACATTAATGTAATTTCTCTGATTCTTTTTCAAAGAAAAACTAGTTAACTTGTAGAAGGGGTGTATCGAATTCCTTGGCTGTGTGGATTAAAATTAATTTCAGACAAATGGATTGACAGCTGATATATTTCAAATATCCACTATATGATACGTATATGCCATGAAATGACTTGCCATGCTAGGAAGGCTAAGAAAAGACCACAGATGGCTCAATTGGATTAGTGAGAAAACTATCAGTAGATCTAACCACTAAATGAATCATATATCTTTCCTTTTGCTCAGCTCTGATGATTAGGTTGAGATCCTTTTGACAATTTCCTCCATGAAATAACTGTCGTACCCTCATATTCAATTTGACAGTGAAACTCTGTCGAGGTAAGTCATTAATGTTATTTAGCCAGGTTTTACCCAACTACACGTCCCTCATGTTTTCCAGTTTTCCAGCCAACTCGTTGTAGAGGGATTGTTTACTACATTAATAATATTTATATAGAGTGAGGCAGGCTGTTTTCTAGGTATATTTGATATGTGGAAGCATCACGATTTTTACTTTGCGCCAACATTCTTTATATAGAGAGAAAGAGATATATAGTTCAAGGTCATAAATAATCCGTTTACATTGAGCTGGCAAGAGCTGCCAACTAAGATCTGGCATGATAACAATAAGGACTTACCTCGACACGCTATGATCTGCAAAATGAGAATGTTCTCTCCGCTCCCGCTTCTTCCAGGAAATGAATGGACAAACTAATGAGTTAATATAAATAATTTTTACAATGCAAAGGTTTTCTTCCAAATAACAAAAATGGTTAATTGAATTCTATTACTTATCTCTAGAGAAATCTTTTTATCAGAGCATTTGACGGCTCCAAAATTAATTTATGTACCTATTTTATGTGCATTTTAGCAAACTATCTACAATATCTCACAATGCGATTCACTTTGTGATATTGAAAGTTAAATAATTTAGAAAATAAAATTTCTAAAACATTATTTTATACGATTTTTTTTTAAAAGATTGATTATTCTAGTCTGGGTCTAGCATGCACACGTAACAGTAAACATTTTCTATTTAAAGCATGAATTCTATGTTTTTCATTCAACAGATTTCTCAATGATCTGAGGTTTAACAAATCAAAAAGATGAGAGTTAACATCCAGATTATTTATACAAACCGTAATATCATATTTAAAAATATAATTATAACTGCAACACATGGATAATTTGAATCACTTTCACTTTATAGGTAATGAAATTATATTAATAATTCATATATCTAAACAATAGGTAAAATTATATCAGTAACAAAATCACATATTTCTAGTTTGATCTTGTCTTTTTTATGTTGAATTCAAATAATTGCATTTTTTGAAGTAATAGAAAACAAGTTTGTTCATGTTCTTTCTTATGATACAAAGAATTTTGTAAAATTGGAAAGAAAGGAAAGAGAGACACTTATCAAACATCCTATATTGCTTCTCAGTAATTCAATGTTTGATTTACGACTAAGAAAGTTGAAAATAAAAGCAAGAGAGACACTTATCAAACACTTTATATTGCTTCTCCTTTATTCAATCTCTGATCTGCTACTAAGAATTTTGAAAAGAACGGAAAAGGAATCTTTGATAACAATCTCTTTGCACTGAAGATTGGGAAAAATCTCTCTGTAGTAATGAAAACTTGATAGCAATATACAAAAACTGTTATCCATTTTTAAGTCAAATTGGGGTGCATGGCTGCTGGTTTAGCATCACTACAATATTTTTATAAACATCTTCTATCAAGATGTAAAGAAAATATTTCTAATATTCTCAGTTGAAAAGTATCTACGGTAGGATTGGTGCATATGAGAGAACATAAGTTAGTGTGTGAAGTTTATAATACAATATTCTTGCGTGAAGTTTATAATACAATATTCTTTTATGCTTATTGCATATAAGAGAACATAAGTTAGTGTGTGAAGTTTATAATACAATGTTTTTTGTAAACCTAAACACTAAATTAGACAAAAATGCAGAAGAAAAAAATAAATAAAATAAAATATCATGGTAATATGAAAATGGGGAATTTAAATTGAAATGTTTATTCAAACAAGTGAAGGTCATGAGATAGATGATCGCTTGGAATATCATGGCATAAATAGTTGAATGGTTGAATTGAAATTACTCAAATAGATAGTGGGTAGGTAGAAAAAATAATTGTTTGAAATAAGAGATCCAATAGATAAGAAGGGTAGGTAACCAGAAAATTGTTTTATTTTAAAGAACAATTAGTAGTTTAATTTTTTAAGAGTTTCCTATATTATGATGGACGCCTACATAGGGTAGTTAGTATTTCCAATAAGGTGTTTTTATAATTTTCTACTAACTTTATGCCCGGTGCTTATTAGCTCGTTATGCTAAAGTGTTAAGAGTTAATCTAATTATTACATAGAGTAGTTAATATTTTCAAGGTCTTTTTAGAATAATTTTGCACAAAACCTATATGTGACAAATAAGTGATCCAATAGTTAAAATGGTAGGTAAGGTCATCCAATAGTTACATAGGATGCTTAAGATTTCAAAGGAGTTGTTTCTATAATTTTCCAATAAACTTATGGCCCATGGGAAATAAGTGTTGACTAGTTAAGTTAGGTAGTTGGGAAATAATTTTTAATGGTAAATGGGTAATTAAGATTTCCAAGGAGTTGTTTCTATAGTTTTCCACTAAACTTATGCCCCATGGGAAATAAGTAACAAAATGGTTATGTTGGGTAGGTAAGGAATTATTAATTATTTTTTATTGTTTTAAGAGGATAATGATGGAATTTGTTTTCCCAAAAGGGGATTTCTATGATTCTACAGTAAACATATGCCCTTGGAAAATAAATAATCCAATTGTTATGTAGGGTAGGTAAGAAACATAATAGTCATTTGTTTTAAGAAAAATATGTAATTTATATTTCCAAAGTGATGTTTCTATAATCTTTTTTATAAGCTCGTTTTACTATAAATAAATAAACGAATGACTATGTAGAATAACTTAGAGAAAAATTTATTTATTTTCACAATGTTGGGGTGCCCCCACAACTTAGCCTATCCTAAGCCTCACTTAGGGAAATAATAATCCTATGAACATTGATCACAATAGATGAGAAGCCAATATAATTTTATTTCTAATTTTATTTTAAGGAATAATGATGAATCATGATCAAAGTAAATAAAATAAAATAACATTTAGCTATGATATTAGACTTGAATTATTTATAATAAAATGAAATAAATAAATTAATAGTTTAGTATGTGAAAACTGTGATGAAAATAGTTAAACATGGAAAATGGCTATTTAAATTAGAAAATAGAAACATAAATTTTATTCCATTTTCCTTGTTTCAAAAAATGGGATGGGTAACGAAGGAAACTCTCTATATTGTTAGTACTTGTTGTATGTTGTGAGACATTAAAATGTCTTTTACATTCAATCATAGGACATGGAAATATTCATGGGTGAAAGATGGAAATAGGATCAAGAATTGCTTTTCAATTTTTTTTATTGATATATCTAATAGTAAACATAATACAATAAGAACAGAAGGAGAAAGTATGAGCCAAGGGGAATTTGTGAATCAAAAGTTTAAAACTTTGGTTAGAACCAAAAATTGGAATCCTAAGAAAGAGGTCAAATATTTTGGAGATTTAAAGAGAGTTGAGAGTTGAGAGTTGAATTTGATAACTGAAACTGTGTGAATCTCCGATAGGTTCAATAGAGAGAAGTGTTTCAATGAAAGATAGATACGTTCAATAGAGAGAAGTATATCCCAAGATAGTGCCATAGAGGATTTGTTAGGTCAATTATGAGGATAATCCCTTCCATTCCTTTCAAAAGGGGAATAATTGGGTGCATATTCACAACTCCAGTAAGGGCAAAAAGAGGTAGACCATTAGCGTGTACCAAAAAAAACAGAAGGAGAAGAAATTTACTATATCAAATAGTCAAACAATTATAGTTTAGAGTTAAAAAAAATAGGCAAATATCTTTTAGTCTCTTAGAAAAAAAACACTTCAAAAGTTCAAAGTCTGTGCCAATCAGGAAAAGAAGAAATAGATAAAGCGTTCAATAGCAAATGATATGAAGCAAGATGAAATAAGTAAACTGATTGGATGGGGTGAACGCTATCTCTTAGTCCACAGGCAATAAAGTCCAAAAGCTTTCAACAATGGACTGTCACAAAGACAATGAATAATAAAGACAATGAAATTTCATAAAAGTGCATAATCAGTATGGATATCATAGCACATCGGTATGGATATCATAACACTGTGACAAAATACAGTCACTGAATTTTTGAAATAAAGATAGAAACATCTTCATGGTTTCTGACCTTATGGAGTCTTAGGTCACAAGTTCTAGTGACAAGAATAAAAGAGTCAAACAAGGCAGTCTAAATACTGCTTGCAGCCATCCAAATATTTGTAAAAGACAGTGAGGAGATTATCAGCATTACCAAATACACGGAAATAAAGAACATTAGCTCCCTGATGAAGGGCATAGTATTCACAGAGAAATTCATGATAAGCTATCACAAAAGTGTAAATATTCAGATGTCACTTTCTCAAAATGGTGAGTAAAGAGCAGTCTTTCAAGCACCCAAAGGAGTCACAAATTATACTCAGATCAAAGTAAGACCCAAAAGTGACAATAAAAGTTCACTATTGAATTCCCAAAAAAATCAAAAAATGCTCAATCATTTACAGCCTTGAAGATTAGAGAAGCATAAGATTATGTAATCTATCAATACTCAAGCGAATAATCTTCTGATCGAATAGAAACTGATCCATTCAATAAGAGTAGCATATTCAAATATTTTGAATGTATTTTGAAGGAACTCAAACAGTAAAGAATAAAGTAGTGCCTCAAACATGTACAGTGAACAGTCATAATATCATAGACAACAGTCACTCTTAGAATGGCAGCCTTAAAATCACTGAAGGACAGTATAGGCATAAGCATGGATATAAATTTAAAATATAGAATCCTAAGAAATGACAATTAGCAAAGGAGCAGATCCTAGTCCACAATGAACAACAAGCAAAGATTGATTTCGTGAAAACCTAGATTCCGGTTACGACGATTTTTATACAGAAATGAGAAGACTTCAAAACGGAATGACCCTAAAAATCTGGTGAAAACCCAGTTCACAGATTTTCAAAAAACTTTATTAGTCCGCAAAAAGATAATACTAAATCAAAGGAACAGATAATGAAAGCACAAACCACAAGGTTCAGCCAGCTATCAATATGATAAGCCTCATGGACAGTCAAAGTGAGGTATAAAGATCATCAAGAGATAATCAAGATTTTGACCAGTTCGTGCAGCCATCATGAGAAAGACAGTCTCTAAAATCAATGCCAAAAGATTAGGTTGCAGTCCTACTTCACAGAGCTTCATGAGATAATGGCAATAGTTTTAGATACAAAAGAAATATCTGTCAATATGATTACACAAAGAGGAGTAATATCCATAAATGACACTGAGCATAGTGCAAAGTTAATGTTGCACTAGGTCATAATAGAATACACGAGACAACCATATCACAGAGATATTCAATGCACAATTAGTATTGCTTAGAAATCATAAATTATGAAATTGGATAAGAATTAAGATCATTTATTGAAGCAAGGATGAAAATTGGATAAAAGCAATAGAAGAAGGATAAAATCAGATAGAAAAGATTAAGACATGGGAATTAGTTACCAGACCTAAAGACAAGAATATTATTGGAACTAAATGGGTTTTCAGGAATAAATTAAAAAAGGAAGGTCTGGTTGTGAGGAACAAGGCTAGATTAGTTTACAAAGGATATTCATAGGAAGATGGATTTGATTATGGAGAGACTTATGGTCCAGTTGCAAGAATTGAAGCGCTATGACTATTTATGGTCTAATCTGGACACAAGAACTACAAAGTATATCGGATGGATGTCAAACGTACATTTCTAAACAAAGACATAGAAGAGGAAGTCAACATTGAGAAGCTTGATGGATTCTTTTTTTCAGAAGACATAGACATGGTTTTTAGAATGAAGAAATCTATATATGGACTAAAACAAGCCCCTTGAGCATGGTATACTAGTTTAGATAGATATCTTTTAAAGATTGGTTTTAGCAAAGGTAATGCTGTTAGTAACTTAAATTACAAAATTGAGCAGGATGACATATTTCTTATGATATCATTTTTGGAGGTGAATAAATTCTATGCATGAAATTTGCCAATGATATGAAGAATGAATTTAAAATATCTATGATTGGTGAGATGAAATTTTTCTTTTGTTTGCAGATTGCTCAGACTGAGAAAGGTATTTTCATTTGTTAAGCTAAGTACGTGAAGGAGTTACTTAAGAAATTTGGACCTGAAAATTCTAAAACCTGTCAATACTCCTATGATAAGTGGTTGCGAATTGTCAAAGGATGATGAATCTATTGGAGCAAATCCAAGAAGATACAAATCGATGATTGGTGGATTGTCGTACCTAACTAAAACTAGACCTGATATAATGAACATTGTTTGTATTACTTCTAGATTTCACTCAGATCCTAGAGAAACTCATGATATTGCTGTTAAGAGGATATTCAAATATTTGGTATGTAAAACAGAGTTTGGGCTATGGTATCCAAAGAATGATGACTTCATATTATGTGCCTATATAGATTTTGATTGGGCAAGAGATGTGAATGATCAAAAGAGAACTACTGGTGGTGTACTCTTTCTTGGAAAGAAGCTGGTTTCATGGCTTAGCAAGAAACAATCACGCACTTCATTGTCTAATGTTGAAACAAAGTATGTAGTAGCTGCTGCGAACTGTACTAAGATTTTATGGATAAAACAAATGCTAAAAGATATAAGGATAATTTATGATGAGCCTACTATTATTCACTATGATAATACTATTGCTATTGATATGTCAAAGAATCTGGTATTTCAATCCAAATCAAAACACATTTCTATAAGGTATAATTTCTTGAAGTAAAAGATTGAAGTAAAGGAAGACAGATTGGTTTATGTGCCTACTAAGGAACATATTGTAGATATTCTAACTAAACCATTGCCTAAAGATAGTTTTGAATATCGCAGAGACTAGTTCAGGGTCAACACCCCTCTAGAAGAGACTTCATGATGTAGGGATATATAAATAAGTTCAGCTTATCAAACATATCCTTCTGATCGAGGTTGATGAGATGTTGCTACTACTCAAGGGGACTAGTCAACTATTTGGTTCAATATTTTGGTTTGATATTTGTCCTTTGTTATTGATGTCAAAGGGGGAGAAGGTGTTTATGTAAAAAACTATCAATATTTTGGGAGAAGGTGTTAATCTAAGGGGGAGAAATATATTTCAAGTCAATCTTTTGGGAGATTGTTGGTATTCCTTTGCACTTGGATGTTTTTCACATTCAGTGTTGCCATCAATGCCAAAGGGGGAGATTGTTTGGAATATGTTGGATTTGGTTAAGTGTAGTCATCGATGACAACACTATATCCAAATTGGACCTATCCCAGTTAGTCTTGGTAATCATCTTAGTTTTAATTCTGATCTGGTATGATCAGAATCTCTGGATTCAGTTTTTGATGTTTATTCTAGATGGTTATATGGTTTCCATATTCTATTGGTTCATAATTTTGTGCTCTGGATGCTAATGCTTCTGTTCCCAATTTTTGGGAACCTTCTTGTTTTGAGGCCATCAGTAACACCATTAGCAACTTCTTGAAGGTTGATGATGCCACGTTATCCATGGGTCATTCTACCTTTGCTTGCCTATTAATTGATGTTGACATATCTCTGGCCCTCCCTAGGGATGTGGTTCTTATGGTTGGGGATAGGCCTTGGACTCAACCGCTGGATTATGAAGGCCTCCCTTTTCGCTGTCGAAGGTGCCTCTCAATGGGTCACCTTACTTTTGACCATTCTCTCTCTCATCGCAAAGGTGTTGCTACTTGGTGGAAGGATCCTATGGAAGACTACTTGACGATTAATGCTTTAGATCCTGATTCGGTTGATTCATCTCAAGATGTGGTGCCCCTTATTGTTGATGAAGCCTTGGTTGATATTACTATTGTGGCGGACCATTCTGCTTCCTTGGTTCCTGCACTCGTTGCTCCTGCTCCTCACCTTCACTCTACTCCTGGCGCTTGTTCTCTTTGTGTTGCTTAGCTGCAACAGTAGCATGGCAGTGACTCTGTAGGAGTCTTCCGCGCTTGATTCTTCTTTGAAAGTTCCTAATGATAGTGTTTCCTAGACGATTGTTTGTCAAAGGCGGAAAGAAAAATCTAACCCCCTTTCCCAAGCCCCCCTTGTCAAGTTTCAGGTTTTCCTCCCCCCTCTTTATTTGGGTTGGGTTGTTGATGGTTTTTGAGATTGGTTTGGCCTGTCCAACTTTGTTCTTTTGGGGTTTGCAGCCCTGCTTGGTCTATTTAATTTTGATAGCCTTCGACTTTGTAAAGGCTATCAAAAATATATCACCTTTTGCATTGTTATTCCCTTTCTAATAAGTGACTGGTATTTTTTTAACATATCAACACTTAAATTTATATTTTTTGTATATTTTGCTTACTTGAAGTGGTGATATAATATTATTTCCTTGATTACCTATGATTTTTTAAAAATATTATTTTGATGCCTATACATTATAAAATAAATGTTGAATTTATAGGTAGACGATGTAAGACAAAATAAGCTCGTCCATAAGTTCTAAAATAATATTCCCCTTTTCTACTCAGTAGACATTTCAAAACTTACCAAATGGGATCATAGTGAATTTTAAAACTCAAGTCTATAGATATCTGAAATATAGTATTAAATACAAGTCAGAAGTGCAAAAATTATTAATATGTTTTATGTATAATAATATGTATATATTTTTTTTCTAAATTAAATTTTACAGCTACATAGATCAATAAGAAGAATAAAGAAAATAATACTTTCATGATTATTAAAAAAAATTTAAATTCAAGACTATAAGATTTTTGTTTAGAAATTTTAATTCTGTTTCTCCGATCACAGACTGATCTTAGTGTGGCATGACTACGCCTATCCCCAACAGAAAAAAAGGTCGATTCAGAAGATTGTTCAGCAACTAAGACCAAAAATGGAAAAAGGAGGAAGAAATGCATAATTAACCTGCCTTTGCACTTGAAGATGATTCAAATTTTAGTCACCTCTTTGAACCTATTTCTAACATTATGGCGCAAGTATTGCCTTGCACCACTTCGGAAGATTGGTGTAGTAACTATAGAGGGGGTTTCTGCAATGACATTTTCTAGATCCTTATACATTTTCTCCAAGCATGTTGAATACATTAGGAACACCAAGGTTTACCTCTGTCATTTCAATTTCTTTCGGTGCTAAATGTCTTAGCAAAGCTACCATCACCCGCGGATTTGTCGCATATATATTCTCTATTTTTGATGTTGAATCCGCTTCATTCCTTCTCATTCAACTCTGAATCATCAGAATCATATACGTCGGTGCAATGAATGTCAGATTTATCCACTCTATATTTCATGTTGAATCTGCTTCATTCCTTGTGGTTCAGCTCTGATTCATCAGATCTATGGACCACGATCTACCTATAGTTTTCTCACTATTCCAGTTGAGCCATCTGGCTGGTTTTTCTTAACCTTCCTAGCATGTCAAGTCATACAAGTTTAAGTCTCAATACTGTTAATCCATATGTCTTAAATTAATCCTAATCCACTCAGCCAAGAAATGCGATACACCTCTTCTCGAAGTAACTATTTTTTTGTGAAAAAAAAAAAGATAAATTACAATATTGTCTACAAATGTTGAGAATGAGTCAATTGAACTAAAAAATACAAACTACAATAGCATGAAGGCATGAAAATGACCTGCAACATTATAAGAAAATAGAGGTTTCAAGCTAAAAGCCAGTGGGTCAGAAAGAAAAGACTTAAACTAAGATAAGCCCAACTAAGATAAACTCTAAATGTAAAATAAATAGTGTCCTTATTCAAAACTCAGTGGAACCTAGTAAATCCCAAAGCTCACATTTGTAAATAGCTACCTCAGGAATCAAGGAAAAGCTGGAATTTAAAAATGAAGAAGAGCTCGTATTTCACTATTTGAAGAGAAAAACGAGCTCATATGCCACAGTGTTTTCTCTTCAAATAGTGAAATCAGAGTGCTTCTTCATTTGTAAATAGCCGTATTTCCTTGATTCCTGAGGCGACTATTTACAAATGTGAGGTTTGGGATTTACAAGGTTCTGCTGAGTTTTGAATTAGGAGATTATTTATTTTACATTTAGGGTTTATGTTAGTTGGGTTTATTTCTAGTTTAAGTGTTTCCTTTCTTAACTTCTCGCTTTTAGCTTGTACCTTCGTATTTTCTTAAAATGTTGGCGGTCATTTTCATTCCCTCATGCTATTGTAGTTGTAGTTTTCAATCCAATTGACCAATTCACAACATTTGTAGACATTAAGGTAATTTCTCTGATTCTTTTTCAAAGAAAAACTAGTTAACTTCTAGAAAGGGTGTATCAAATTCCTTGGCTGTGTGGATTAAAATTAATTTCAGACAAATGGATTGACAGCTGATGTATTTCAAATATCCACTATATGATATGCATATCCCATGAAATGACTTCTGAATTTGTATGACTTGCCATGCTAGGAAGGCCACTATATGATATGCATATCCCATGAAATGACTTCTGAATTTGTATGACTTGCCATGCTAGGAAGGCTAAGAAAAGACCACAGATGGCTCAATTGGATTAGTGAGAAAACTATCAGTAGATCTAACCACTAAATGAATCATACATCTTTTCTTTTGCTCAGCTCTGATGATTAGGTTGAGATCCTTTTGACAATTTCCTCCATGAAATAACCGTCGTACCCTCATATTCAATTTGACGGTGAAACTCTGTCGAGGTAAGTCATTAGTGTTATTTAGCCAGTTCTTACCCAACTACACGTCCCTCATGTTTTCCAGTTTTCCAGCCAACTCGTTGTAAATGGATTGTTTACTACATTAAGTAATATATATATAGAGTGAGGCAGGCTGTTTTCTAGGTATATTTGATATGTGGAAGCAGCACGATTTTTACTGTGCACCAACATTCTTTATATAGAGAGAAAGAGATATAGAGTTCAAGGTCATAAATAATCCATCTACATTAAGCTGGGAAGAGCTGCCAACTAAGATCTGGCATCATAACCTTAATGACTTACCTCGACAGGCTATGAGTTGCAAAATGAGAATGTTCTCTTCCTGGAAATGAATGGACAAACTAATGAGTTAATATAAATAATTTTTATAATGCAAAGGTTTTCTTCCAAATAACAAAAATGGTTAATTGAATTCTATTACTTATCTCCTGAGAAATCTTTTTATCAAAGCATTTGAGGGCTCCAAAATTAATTTATGTACCTATTTTATGTGCATTTTAGCAAACTATCTACAATATCTCACAATGCGATTCACTTTGTGATATTGAAATTTAAATAATTTAGAAAATAAAATTTCTAAAACATTATTTTATCCGATTTTTTTTTAAAAGATTGATTATCCTAGTCTGGGTCCAGCATGCACACGTAACAGTAAACATTTTCTATTTGAAGCATGAATTCTATGTTTTTCATTCAACAGATTTCTCAATGATCTAAGGTTTAACAAATCAAGAAGATGAGAGTTAACATCCAGATTATTTATACAAACCCTAATATCATATTTAAAATATAATTTTAACTGCAACACATGGATAATTTGAATCATTTTCACTTTATAGGTAATGAAATTATATTAATAATCCATATATGTAAACAATAGAAAAAATTATATCAGTAACAAAATCACATATTTCTAGTTTGTTCTTGTCTTTTTTATATTGATTTCAAATAATTGCATTTTTAAAGCAATAGAAAACAAGTTTATTCATGTTCTTTCTTATGATACAAACAATTTTGTAAAATTGAAAAGAAAGGAAAGAGAGACACTTATCAAACATCTTATATTGCTTCTCAGTAATTCAATGTTTGATTGACGACTAAGAAAGTTGAAAATAAAAGCAAGAGATACACTTATCAAACACTCTATATTGCTTCTCCTTTATTCAATCTCTGATCTACTACTAAGAATCTTGAAAAGAACCGAAAGAGAATCTTTGATAACAATCTCTTTGCACTGAAGATTGGGAAAAATCTCTATGATTCTACAGTAAACATATGCCCTTGGAAAATAAATAATCCAATTGTTATGTAGGGTAGGTAAGAAACATAATATTCATTTTTTTAAAGAAAAATATATAATTTATATTTCCGAAGTGATGTTTCTATAATCTTTTTTATAAGTTTGTTTTACTATAAATAAATAAACGAATGACTATGTAGAATAACTAAGAGAAATATTTATTTATTTTCACAATGTTGGGGTGTCCCCACAACTTAGCCTATCCTAAGCCTCACTTAGGGAAATAATAATCCTATGAACATTGATGACACTAGATCACAAACCAATATAATTTTATTTCTAATTTTGTTTTAAGGAATAATGATGAATCATGATCAAAGTAAATAAAATAAAATAACATTTAGCTATGATATTAGACTTGAATTATTTATAATAAAATGAAATAAATAAATTAATAGTTGAGTATGTGAAAACTATGATGAAAATAGTTAAACATGGAACTGCTTTTCGTCTTTGTTGTATATTGAGAGACATTAAACTGCTTTTCAATTTTTTTCATTGATATATCTAATAGTAAACATAACTCAAGAAGAACAAAAGGAGAAAGTATGAGCCAAGGGAAATTTGTGAATCAAGAGTTGGAAAATTTGGTCAGAGCCAAAAATTGGAATCCTAAGAAAGAGGTCAAATATTTTGGAGATTTAAAGAGAATTTAGAAATGGTCCCCATGTTAAAAGTTGTTCTCTCCTTGGAGGGTACTAAGAATTGAAAACTATAATCTCATATTCTAATTGATCAAGGAAGAGAGTTGAGAGTTGAATTTGATAAGTAAAACCACGTGAATCTAGGATAGGTTCAATAGAGAGAAGTGTCTCAATGAAAGATAGATAGGTTCAATAGAGAGAAGTGTATCCCAAGATAGTGCCATAGAGGATTTGTTAGGTCAATTATTAGGAGAATCCCTTCTATTACTTTCAAAATGGGAATAATTGGGTGCATATTCACAACTCCAGTAAGAGCGAAACGAGGTAGACCATTAGAGAGTACCAAAAAAACAGAAGGAGAAGAAATTTACGACAACAAATTCTCAAACAATTATAGTTTAGAGTAAAAATAAATAGGCAAATATCTTTTAGTCTCTTAGAAAAGAAAGACTTCAAAGTTCATAGTCTGTGCCAATCAGGAAAATAGGAAATAGAAAAAACGTTCAATAGCAAATGATTTGAAGCAAGATGAAATAAGTAAACTGATTGGACGGGGTGAACACTATATCTTAGTCCACAGGCAATAAAGTCCAGAAGCTTTCAACAATGGACTGTAACAAAGACAATGAATAATAAAGACGATGAAATTTCACAGAAGTGCATAATCAGTATGGATATCATAACACATCGGTAATGATATCATAACACAGTGAGAAAATACAATCACGGAATTTTTGAAATAAAGATAGAAACATCTTCATGGTTTCAGACCTTACGGAGTCTTAGGTCACAAGTTCTAGTGACAAGATTAAAGAGTCAAACAAGGCAGTCTAAATAGTGCTTGCAGCCATCCAAATATTTGTAAAATACAGTGAGGAGATTATCAGCATTATCAAATACATGGAAATAAAGAACATTAACCCCATGATGAAGAGCATAGTATTCACAGAAAAATTCATGATAAGCTATCACAAAAGTGTAAATATTCAGATGTCACTTTCTCAAAATGGTGAGTAAAGAGCAGTCCTTCATGCATCCAAAGGAGTCACAAATTATACTCAGATCAAGGTAAGACCCAAAAGTGACAATAAAAGTTCACTATTAAATTTAAAAAAAAAAATTAAAAAATGCTCAATCATTTACAGCCTTGCAGATTAGAGAAGCATAAGGTTATGATTTCTATCCATACTCAAGCGAATAATCTTCTGATAGAATAGAAATTGATCCATTCAATAAGAATAGCATATTCAAATATTTTGAATGTATTTTGAAGGAACTCAAACAGTGAAGAGTAAAGTAATGCCTCAAACATGTACAGTGAACAGTCATAATATCATAGACAACAGTCACTCTTAGAATGGCAGCCTTAAAATCACTGAAGGACAGTATAGGCATAAGCATGGATATAAATTTAAAATATAGAATCCTAAGAAATGACAATTAGCAAAAGAGCAGATCCTAGTGCACAATGAACAACAAGCACAGATATAGTCATAGTGTTCTCATGATGTCGTGAAAATCCAGATTCCGATTATGACGATTTTTATACTGAAATTAAAAGACTTCAAAGCGCAATGACCCAAAAAATCCCAGTTCACGGATTTTCAAAAACTTTTATAAGTCCGCAAAAAGATAATACTAAATCAAAGGAACAGATAATGAAACCAGTTGGTGCAGCCATCATGAGAAAGACAGTCTCTAAAATCAATACCAAAATATTAGGTTGCAGTCCTACTTCACAGAGCTTTATGAGATAATGGCAATAGTTTTAGATACAAAAGAAATATCTGTCAATATGATTACACAAAGAGGAGTAATATCCATAAATGACAGTGAGCATAGTGCAAAGTTAATGTTGCACTAGGTCATAATAGAATACACGAGACAACCATATCACAGAGATATTCAATGCACAATTAGTATTGCTTAGAAATCATAAATTATGATCATCATTGAGGACAAAGGAAAGCAATTAGGGTTTGATAGTTTTGTGCAACCTTCAATGGATAATAAGAATAGTAACAACCCTTTTGACAGAGAATTGTGATTAAGGAAAAAAGGAACAAAAGAAGAGAGGAGAGTCACACAGTTAAAAGGTTAATGACAATGCAAACACCTTCAAAGGCACAAGTTAAAAAAATAAATAAATAAAAACCCCAAGTACATGCACTTAAACAACCAGTTTTTTGCTTTTTTATCAGAGAGACAATGATATAATATAAAAGATGGAGAAAATGAGACATACCGAGCTATTATCAGTTTCTTGCATTTTTATCAGAAAGACAATGATATAATATAAAAGATGGAGAAAATCAGACATACCGAGCTATTATCAGTTAAGAACCTAAAAATGCAGAAAAATCCCATTTTCCAGCTTTGCTTCAAACTCTAACATGCATGTCGTAGAGAGGAGTTTTCTAGAAGTTGCAAAATATGAAAACCAAAATGATTTTAGGGTTAAATTTCTTATTTATGCTCATGCCCTAATTTGTTCCGTGTGCTTCTCCTTTTATTTTTATTTGTTTTTATAAACAAATCACTTTATGCAAGCCATGGTGTAAGACTTGAAATCATATAGCCTAAGTACTTTTCATTATAAGCGCACATGCAAAAGAGCCGAACAAATTTTAAGTTCTTTTATCTCATGTATTCTTTTATTTTTATTATTTGTTATAATTTAATATATACTAATTAAAGAATAAGAAATAAAACCTTTAATTAATATATATTAAATTATAATAATTATCATATTTTTCCTTTTAATTATAAATTATAAATTTTATAATTAATATAAATTTATTAAAGATTTATTTCTTATAAAATATTAATAAATTTATATTAAATTATAAAATATAAAAAGAAAATTAATAGTTTTATTTCAACAATTGAATAAAATGAGTTGTTTTATTTAACTAAGTAAAACTATATTTGAAAAAGAGAGATAAATATAAAGATGATATGCAGATTTTTCAAAGGAAGGCATGGGGAAAGTTGTTTTGTTTTCTCTCACTCTATTTTTGGTAGCAGGACATGCCGTTTTGGACAGTGAGTCTTGTTTCTTAGTGGACCTATTTTTGGCAGTAGATTGATAGTTCTATTATGCAACATCAGTTGGGGTCCTATTTTGAGCATTGGAGGCTATTTTTGACATATTTTTGCATGAATTTTTTAGGATATTTTGGGCAAATTCGCCGAAGGCTTTTTTATAGTTTATTTGTAGTTCTATATAGCAGGATTCCTTTGATATTACAGAGTTTCATGAGTTTGCCTTAGTAATTGTGCATGTTCATTTTTGTACGTTTAATAGGGATTTATTGTGTTTTGATCTAGAAACCTTTGAACTCAGTTTCTTTCATGTGCATGTATCCTTTCTTTTTATAATGATGGGTTTTAGGTTGTGCAAAAGAGATAATTATCAATTTGGTTGTGAAACTAATTTTTCTTTCGACTTTATGATTTCCTTAGCTTTCCTGGGAAATGTTTATGTGGTTGAAGAGTACAATTACTTTGTGTGGGTGAATTTTTGTCATAGTTTTGTGAGTTTTTAGACTATTATCACTATATTTTTGGTGTACAACCTTAGTTGCAGTTTTTCAGTATTTTATTAGTTTTTAGGAGGGATTCAAGGGAAGTCGGCCAATAACCCAAAGATTCACCTTAAACTTGAGCAACCCGCAAGCTCGAAGGTGTTTCCATGTTTCACAAGATTGCTTGGTTTCACTCTTAGCATAATGGGTGCAATCCTTCGTGACAACAATAACAAAGGAAGAAAATTTGAAATTATGCTAGAACACTATTTTACTTAGAATCTATCCCTTTCAGATCATAGGAAGACATCTATAACAAATGAAGAGAATTTAATATTCTGCTAGAACACTAATTTACTTAGAATCAACCTCAATCAGAAGGATATGTCTAATAAGGAGAATCGATTAATGCATCCTTGCATCATGAAGTCTCTTCTAGAAGGGTGTTGACCCCCAACTAGTCTCTATGATATTCAAAAGTATCTTTAGGCAATGGTTTAGTTAGAATATTTGTAATTTGTTCCTTAGTAGGCACATAAACCAATCTATCTTCCTTTACTTCAACCTTTTCCTTCAAGAAATTGTAGCTTATAGAAATGTGTTTTGATTTTGATTGAAATACCAGATTCTTTGACATATTAATAGCAATAGCACTATCATACTGAATAATAGTAGGCTCATCATAAATTATCCTTATATCTTTTACAATTTGTTTCATCCATAAAATCTTAGTATAGATGGTAGCAGCAACTACATACTCTGTTTCAACATTAGACAATGAAGTGCATGATTGTTTCTTGCTAAGCCATGAAACCAACTTCTTTCAAAGAAAGAATACACCACCAGTAGTTCTCTTTTGATCATCCACATCTCCTACCCAATCAAAATCTATATAGGCACATAATATGAAGTAATCATTCTTTGGATACCATAGCCCAAAGTCTGTTTTACATACCAAATATTTGAATATCCTCTTAACAAAAATATCATGAGTTTCTCTAGGATCTGAGTGAAATATAGAAGCAATACAAACCATGTTCATTATATCAGGTCTAGTTTGAGTTAGGTACAACAATCCACCAATCATCGATTTGTATTTGCTTGGATGTACTCTCGGAGATTCATCATCCTTTGACAATTTGCAACCGCTTATCATAGGAGTACCGATAGGTTTAGAATTCTCAGGTCCAAATTTCTTAAGTAACTCCTTCACATACTTAGTTTGACAAATGAAAATACCTTTATCAGTCTAAGTAATCTGCAAACAAAAGAAAAATTTCATCTCACCAATCATAGACATTTTAAATTCATTCTTCATATCATTAGCAAATTTCATGCATAGAATTTATTCACCTCCAAAAATGATATCATAAGAAATATGTCATCCTACTCAATTTTGTAATTTAACTTACTATCAGGATTACCTTTGCTAAAACCAATCTTTAAAATGCTAGGACGGGCCGGGTAGGGCCTCAAATGTTCTCACCTTGATATTTGAAGCTTTAGGTTAGGTTGAACAAGAGGAGAAGTGGGCCTCTACTGTTTATAAGAGGGAGGAGGTGGAACTGAATCATAGAAAGGAGGAATGTTAGGTGTAGGAAGAAGAACAAGTCCATCATGAGGAGGAGGTACAGGTCTAACCTTAGGAAGAATAATGTTGTTCTTCTTAGGGGAAGATATAGTCACATCCACAGGAATAGGTTGATGATCTTCCTTATGAGGGAGATTAGTTCTATCCATGAGGGGAAGAACATCATCTTGAAGAATAATAGGAATGTCAAGTGTTGGGGATCTAGGTTCACTTAAGGATAAGATCATATATTTATTCCATTTTTTATAAGATTGAGAAAGAGCATCGCTCCTTGATGGAAGAGATTGAGATTGTTTAGGCCAAAATAAATCAATAGGAACATCGGGGCTTCTATTGGATGGATGAAATAAGCTATGGTTCATGATTATGGTTTCTCCATTGCGAGGAAATTTTAGACACTTGTGGATTGGAGAAGCAATAGCCTTCATGGAAGATAGCCAAGGGTAGCCCAACTTCACTTGGAATTGCTTGGAAGAGGCTATGATAACAAAGTCAACATCCATGAATTTAGTATGAACTTCAATAGGAAGGGTGATAGAGCCATTGGTAGGACAAGAGAAGCCATAAAATAACTTCACAACCACATTAGAGGCATCATATATTGGTTTATGCAATTGTAACGTGAAAATATACTACTCAGTGATGACATCAACCATGAAAGAGGGATCAATAAGGGCACCACGGCAAGGTATATCCTTAACCTTCGCAACTATGTATAAAGGGCCATCAGGTGATCTAATGGTATGAATAGGGTCAAATGTAATACAAGGATCCTTAGGTGTATCTTGTTTTTCTACCATATTTACCAATTTTATAACAATCGAGGTGAATTCCTCAGAATAGAAAGAATTAGGCACAATCTCAATAACGTTAGAGGGTATGAGAAGGTAAGGGATCAATGAAAATATTAAGATTTTGATTAGGAGGATCTACTGATTTATTCCCTTTATCATTCACACCTACCACAAATATAGTATTATTATCAATCAAATATTGAATCTTATTTTTTAATGTAAAACATTTCTCAATATCATGTCCAGGCTGATGATGAAATTGCCAGAATGAATTGTTATTAAAATAGGGGAATGCAAGTTTAGAAGGATCAACTAGTTTTATAGGAGGAATTTTGATAACATTTCTTGGCAACAACTGAGACATAATACTATGTAAATACTCATTCAAACAAGTAAATTGTCTTTCTCTTTGCAAAAATTTAGAAATAGAAGGCACACCTGTTGTAACAATCACATTGTTGTTGTTGATTGTATCATTAAACTTGATGAATCTTTTTGTCAGTTTTAACTTCACAAAAGGTTGTTGAACACTCTCGCCCTTATCACTTAGAGCCAAAGGAATGGATTGCTCCATTTGACTCACACAAAGTTGATAATTGTGGAGAGTTGCACACAATTGTGGAAATGAAGTAAACTCAAATAAAAGAAGCTTTTCCTTGATATGTATTTGTAAATTAGAAATAAAAATTCATTGAATATAATTATCAGGTACATGAAAATAAATTTGAGAAAATAAATTCTTATATCTACCAATGAAATCGGTCACTTTTTAGTTAAAACCTTGTTTACAATACATTAAATAAGTCAAAGTGATTTTAGGACCAATGTTGTTTTGAAATTGTTGGATGAAAGCATTTGCCAATTGTTGAAAGGAAGTGATAGAATAATAAGGAAAATAGCAATACCATTGTAAAGCCTTATCTCTTAGTATTCTTGTAAACAATTTTGCAAGCAATATTTGATCATAAGAAAAATTGGTACACAAGGTTTGAAATGTTTTGACATGTGTAAGAGGATCACCTTTTCCATTATAGAGTTCTAGTTGAGGTATCTCAACATGTTTTGGTGGCACAACTTTAACAATATCAAGAGAAAGTGGGCTCGCAACATCAAAGGTGGTCACACCAAACTTGGATTGACTCATACAAGCAATTTGTTGTTGTAAGGAAGGCATAGTCTGAAAAAGATTGTTAAATATCACTTCGATAGAAGAATTGATGTTAAGCATAGTTGATTGAGAAGGTGGTGTGATGTTATTGAAAGAAGGAATTAATTGAAAATAAAAAGATGGGATATTATGATAAGTAGGCATAGGTGATGATTGGGTAGGAAAAGTCATAGTTAAAGGAGGAACAAAGTTGTTGATGAAATGGCCCCCTTGTGTCACATTGATTGGTTGAGGTATAACATGAATACTTATGAAAGACATTGGTAAACATGGAGTATTAAATTAAGAAGAGGGATTTCCCCCATGACTAATTGTTGTAGGGATGACATTTTGAGATGAAGTAGCCATGATGTTCGAGGTAAAATTAGGAATACTTGTCATAAGAGTAGTCAAAGGAATTGAAAGATTGACTTGTGTTCAAGGTTTCAACACAACTCTTGATAGTCATGACATTAGAATCAAAAATATGTGCAATGCCATGCAATATATCAATTACATTCTTATCACTTTGAATCGTGTGCTTAAGTATTTCATTTAATGGAGGAGTTTAACTATTAGGGTATTCTTGGGATATCGATTGTTGAAAGTTATCAATTTAATTATCCATTGTGGAAAGTTGATCTATAGAGACTCTAGTTAAATCTTCTTCTTCGGCTCCATCTCCTCAGTAAATAAACCTTTGGAGGCCTTAATTCTAATGCTTCATCTAATGGGGATAGTATAGGTAGGACTAATAGTGGGAAACTGATGCACTAGATGGAAAATTTGAATTTTAAATTTTGAATTTTGAAGTATAGGAACAAAGATTACAAAATTGAGTAATACTAAATTTAAGAATATTGATTACACAATTTGAACTTGGTTGGAGAAAGAGGATGACATAATTTCCAAAAATGAAAGGAAATTGGAATTTTAAAATTAGGGCCAAGGGAATACTACTTAATTTTAAAATCAGAGTTTTTATAATCAAGGCAAGCTATATTTAACCTCTTAATTTTAAAAAATTTCTTCAAGTTTGAAATGTTGAATATTGGAGCTATTTCTGATTCTAGAGGGATAAAAAATCGATAAAATTAGCCAATCTTCTGGATTTAGGCTATTAAATACATTCATAACAGTGTCCTGAAATTTAAAGAAAAAAGCCAAGGACTGTAGTGGGAATGCACATGGTCCGACCAACTTTTTTTAAAATTTTGAGAGATATATATTACAAAGATTTCAATGCTAACCCCAAAAACGTGACAAATTTTACAATTTCTAGATGAGCGAAATTAAGGTTGAAATGTAAAAATAGGACCCTATTAGGGTTTTGAAGAAATAGAGGAATTGAATTACAAATTTGAAAAATGTCAAACCTAATGGATAGGGACACCTTGAAAAATGTTTAGAATTTTGAATTGGAATGAAATTCATTAAAATTTGCACAAAATCCAATTAAATTTGAAAAATGGGGTTTTATGACCTAACCACTTAATTTTGAAATTTGAATTTTTGGAAAAGGGAGGGAAATTAAAAATTTGAATTGTAGGAATGACAACAAGTCTTAGAACAATAAAAAATCTGAAAATTAAATGAAAATCAAATTTTTGCAGAAATTCAAGATAGTTTTCAAAAATTAAGGATTTCACAAGTAAACTCTTAATTTTATAAATTTGTTTAGCAAATTGAACGAGACAATGAGAAAATTGAATTTGAGAAACAAAACAATTTTTAGATCTAAGATAACCACAAGAAAATGATTTAACCACTAAGTTTGCAGAAAATTTAAACTTACGAATGAAAAATATGAAATTTTGTTCAAAGGAAAGCATGCAAGACATCGGGTTCACCAAACTATAATGTCACCAAAATGTATTGGTGGGTGATAACTATGTGAATGAGAGATCAAGAGGAAACCAACCCTTTCCCTCCAATGAGAGATGAGAGTTTCACTACGGATTTCCCTTCAAACACTTTTCACCTATTACATTGGAAGAGGAGAGGAAAATTCATTAGATTCAACCTACAAAGGAGGAGATAGAATTATGAATGAAATGGGAACGATAAGTTGATCCCCTCTTCCTATTTTAAATGGAAAGGAATTGATTGAATTATGTAGTGCAAAAGTGATGAAAAGTGAGGCAGCTATTTACAAATGTGAGCTTTGGGATTTACCAAGTTCCACTGAGTTTTGAATTAGGACACTATTTATTTTACATTTAGAGTTTATCTTAGTTGGGCTTATCTTAGTTTAAGTCTTTTCTTTCTGAACCACTCGCTTTTAGCTTGAAACCTATATTTTCTTATAATGTTGCAGGTCATTTTCATGCCCTCATGCTATTGTAGTTTGTATTTTTTAGTCCAATTGACTCATTCTCAATATTTGTAGACAATATTATAATTTATCTTTTTTTTTTTCACAAAAAACTAGTTACTTCAAGAAGAGGTGTATCAGGTGTATCGCATTTCTTGGCCGATTGGATTAGGATTAATTTAAGACAAATGGATTGACAGTAGTGAGACTTAAATTTGTATGACTTGATATGCTAGGAAGGTTAAGAAAAACCAGCCAAATGGCTCAACTGGAGTAGTGAGAAAACTATCTGTAGATCGTGGTCCATAGATCTGATGAATCAGAGTTGAACCACAAGGAATGTAGTGCATTCAACATGAAATATAGAGAGGATAAATTTGACATTCATTGCACAGACTTATATGATTCAGATGACTCAGAGTTGAATGAGAAGGAATGAAGTGGATTCAACATAAAAAATAGACAGTATATACAGGACAAATCCATGGGTGATGGTAGGCTTTGCTAAGACATTTAGCACCGAAAGAAATTGAAATGACAGAGGTAAACCTTGGTGTTCCTAATGTATTTAATATGCTTGGAGAAAACATTTAAGGATCTAGAAAGTGTCATTGCAGAAACCCCCTCTACAGTTACTACACCAATCTTCTGAAGTGGTTGCAAGGCAATACTTGCCCCATAATGTTAAAAATAGGTTGAAAGAGGCAACTGAAATTTGAATCATCTTCAAGTGCAAAGGAAGCTTAATTATGCATTTCTTCCTCCTTTTTCCATTTTTGGTCTCAGTTATTGAACAATCTTCTGAATCATTCTTTTTTTTGTGTTGGGGATAGGTGTTGTCATGCCTAATCAGATCAGCTCAACTGTGAAATATGAATGTTTAGAATGTGATGGGAGTATGATATGAATGTTTAGGTTGCAAGTGCAGTCATGCGACACTAAGATCAGTCTGTGATCGGAATTGATTTGTTGTTTTTTTCCTTTGGCTTGGAGAAGTTAAAGTTATAGAAATAGAATTAAAATTTCTAAACAAAAATCTTATAGTCTTGAATTTAATTTTTTTTAATAATCATGAAAGTATCATTTTCTTTATTCTTCTTATTGATCTATGTAGCTATAAAATTTAATTTAAAATATATATATATATATATATTATTATACATAAAACATATTAATAATTTTTTGCACTTCTGACTTGTACTTAATACTATCTGTCACATATCTATAGACTTGAGTTTTAAAATTCACTATGATCCCATTTGGCAAGTTTTGAAATGTCTACTGAGCAGAAAAGGGGAATATTATTTTAAAACTTATGGACGAGCTTATTTTGTCTTACATCGTCTACCTATAAATTCAACATTTATATTATAATGTATAGGCATCAATACGAGTCACTTATTAGAAAGGGAATAACAATGCAAAAGGTGCATTGCATTTAATTCATTGTCAAGAATTTAGTATTTTTAGTTATAGAGATTTTAATTATATAATTCTTTAGTTTTTTAATATATATTTATATAAACAAATATTGATAGCCTTTAACAATAATGAAGTGGATTCAACATAAAAAATAGACAGTATATACAGGACAAATCCATGGGTGATGGTAGGCTTTGCTAAGACATTTAGCACCGAAAGAAATTGAAATGACAGAGGTAAACCTTGGTGTTCCTAATGTATTTAATATGCTTGGAGAAAACATTTAAGGATCTAGAAAGTGTCATTGCAGAAACCCCCTCTACAGTTACTACACCAATCTTCCGAAGTGGCTGCAAGGCAATACTTGCCCTATAATGTTAAAAATAGGTTGAAAGAGGCAACTGAAATTTGAATCATCTTCAAGTGCAAAGGAAGCTTAATTATGCATTTCTTCCTCCTTTTTCCATTTTTGGTCTCAGTTATTGAACAATCTTCTGAATCATTCTTTTTTTTGTGTTGGGGATAGGTGTTGTCATGCCTAATCAGATCAGCTCAACTGTGAAATATGAATGTTTAGAATGTGATGGGAGTATGATATGAATGTTTAGGTTGCAAGTGCAATCATGCGACACTAAGATCAGTCTGTGATCGGAATTGATTTGTTGTTTTTTTCCTTTGGCTTGGAGAAGTTAAAGTTATAGAAATAGAATTAAAATTTCTAAACAAAAATCTTATAGTCTTGAATTTAATTTTTTTTAATAATCATGAAAGTATCATTTTCTTTATTCTTCTTATTGATCTATGTAGCTATAACATTTAATTTAAAAAATATATATATATATATTATTATACATAAAACATATTAATAATTTTTTGCACTTCTGACTTGTACTTAATACTATCTGTCACATATCTATAGACTTGAGTTTTAAAATTCACTATGATCCCATTTGGCAAGTTTTGAAATGTCTACTAAGCAGAAAAGGGGAATATTATTTTAAAACTTATGGACGAGCTTATTTTGTCTTACATCGTCTACCTATAAATTCAACATTTATATTATAATGTATAGGCATCAATACGAGTCACTTATTAGAAAGGGAATAACAATGCAAAAGGTGCATTGCATTTAATTCATTGTCAAGAATTTAGTATTTTTAGTTATAGAGATTTTAATTATATAATTCTTTAGTTTTTTAATATATATTTATATAAACAAATATTGATAGCCTTTAACAATTTTATATTTCATAAAATATAATATTAATAATTGTTTTTTTTTTTTAAAGTAGCGTTAACTAGGGTGCTGACCCTTTACAAAGTCGAAGGCTATCAAAATTAAATAGACCAAGTAGGGGTGCAAACCCCAAAAGAATAAAGTTGGACAGGCCAAACCAACCTCAAGAACCATCAACAACCCAACCGAAATCAAGAGTGGGGAGGGAAACCCGAAACATGACATGGGGGGGCTTGGGAAAGGGGGTTAGATTTTTCTTTCCACCTACGACAAACAACTGTCTAGGAAAAACTATAATTAGGAACTTTCAAAGAAGAATCAAGCGGGGAAGACTCCCACATAGTCACTGCCACTCTACTATTGCAGTTGAGTAGTAGAAAGAGAACAATCAGCAAGAGCAGAGTGAAGGTGAGGAGCAGGAGCAATGAGTGTAGGAACCAAGGAGGCGGAAGGGTTCGCAACAATAGTAACATCAATCAGGGCTTCATCAACAGTAAGAGGCACCTCATCTTGAGATGAATCAACTGAAAAAAAATCTAAAGCATTAATCATCAATTGGTCTTCTGTAGGATCCTTCCACCAAGTAGCAACACCTTTGCAATGAGAGAGAGAATAGTCAGAAGCAAGGTGACCCATTGAGGGACACTATCAATAGTGAAAAGGGAGGCCTTCACAATCCAGTGGTTGAGTCCAAGGCCTATCCCCAACCATAAGAACCACATTCCTAGGGAGGGCCAAAGATATGTCAACATCAATTAATAGGCGAGCAAAGGTAGAATGACCCATGGAGAATGTAACATCATCAACCTTCAAGAAGTTTCTAATGGAGTTACTGATGGCCTCAAAACAAGAAGGTTCACAAAAATGGAGGGGGAGATTAGGGAGGTGGACCCAAACCGGATAAACAGAGAGAGATTTTGTAAGGGGGTTGAAGGAAAGAGTCCAGGGCTTAATAGAGAGGGAGTGATCCCCCTAAGTCCATAGCTTACCCAAAATCAAATCATGATCATGAGTAGAGGTAAAGGAGGCAACAAAAAAACCGTTAGCACAAGGGAAAAGCTCAATGCCATAAGAAATAATGGGCTTAAAGAACCACTCACCAAATGATGAAGGTTTGGGATGGAAGGCCAAAACCCAGTAAATTTGTAGACAAAAGAGATGCGTTGATAGAAGTCAACACTCTTCATAACCTCAAGGCCACAAACAACAATAGGAGAGGTCTTGGCACAAGGAAGAGGATGAACCCCTTTAGAGCACTGGGCAGCATATTTAGCCAGCTGAGAAAACCTAAGCTTTGCAGCAAAGGGCATGGGCAGAGCATCTTCACCTGAAGCATCCCTAGCAGTAGTAGCAAGCACCTCCAAATCCAAAATTGGGTCAGAGACACCAGTCGTGGGGGACCCAACATGAAACCCCTATGCAGAGGGCGTGGGTGAAGACAGAAGAGAGCTTCCATCAGCAACCAAATGATGCATAGGGAGGAGGGAGAGAAGAGTCGTGAAGGTCAAAGGCACCGATGGGAGGGAGGCTCGACAAGTTCGAGGACCCAACCAGAGCCCCACCAAGCAGACACCGCCCAAGCGCAGGGGCAAATAGAGCAGAGGAAGGAGCTAAAAGAGCCTCAAGAGCATCAACAAGAGGGGAGGAAAATGACTTTTTTAAAACTAATCACTGTTCATAGACATATATAAATACATATACATATATATATAAGTTTAATGCAATATTTATATATAGTAAGATAATAATTCAAACATAAAAGAATTAGAAAGAAATGATTAACACAAAAAAAGAGAGAAAAATAATAAAACTATAATAATTTTATATTTTATCCAAATTGAGAAAAAAGAGAAAGGGAATGGATAATAACTAAAATAATCTAAAAATAAGTAAGGACGAGATATCACAAAAATTTATAGGTATTAAAAATAATGAAAATATAGCAATAAATTATATGGGTTTCTATAAACAAACAACAATTGAAAATAAAAATAGCATTATAAAATATGAAAAAAAAATATAAAAGGCTTCTTAGACATCTATTTTTACTAATGTATAATTAGTAATAGTACACTAGATTAAAGTGTTGGTGTAATTTAATGCAAAAATTAAACCTTTATTGCCCATTCCAAGTTGGGATTCACGTCTAGTTTAAAATATGGAAGGAGCACAATAGGCGCATTTTTCATGACAAGCTCATGGCTTCAGAGGCCCTGTGTCAGAAGATAGAAACCTCTTTGATTTCTCTAATCAATGAATCTACAAAAGGGAAGACATTAAAGAGAAATGTATACAAAGGTTAGGATTGTAGACTAAAACTCACCTTCCCAAGTCTTTCTGTTCTACCTTTGTTTTATCCAGACCCCTGGTTCAATGGGATACACCTGATCCTAGCTCGATCAAGATTAATTTCGACAGGGCTTCTTTGGGCAACCCAGGCCCTAGTGGCATTGAGTGTGTTATCCGTGATGAATTCAGAAATTCCCTAATGGAAGTTTCAGAACACATTCATCATTCTACAAACACTTTAGCAGAGTTTCATGCTATATTACATGCCCTACAGGTTTGGATTTGTAGTGAGGCCCAAAAAATCCATTTGGAAGGTGACTCCCTAAATGTGGTAAATGCGATTAGGAAAAATGAAACTACATGTTGGATCCTCAACCAATGGCTCCAACCAATCTACCAGGAAGGGAATGTGATAGCAGATAGTCTAGCTAAAGCGGCGACACAGTCTATCACTACATGATTATATAGTACCATGAAAACATCATACCAAAACTATGCTTGCTATTCCCACATGACACATCACCCCCATCCTTCTTGATCAATGAGATAATTGTTTTCCTTACTTTATAGGCAATCATCTTATGTCACCTTTGCAAACATTAGAATGTAAGCTTGGTCTATTTAAAGCAACCCATTCTTATTTTTCGCATACTGCCTAGTGAATTTGAGCTATAGCGGTGTGATTGGGCATAGGGTGCTAGGGTTTCTAGGGATGGATACGCCTGTAATGCTAGAGTCCACCAATTGATAGATGGCCTTCTTGGGGGAAATTTCTGATAATCATCTCCTAGTAGTCATGGCCATGAAGCACCCGCTAATACTGCATATTGTAAAAAGAATTTTAGATGGGGATTTTATCAGAGCTTAACACAAGTACTGGGTAAACTCTGATATCCTGGCCATGTTCATCATCATGCTGGTATATATGGGGGTGAGTAAGTAATGAGTTAAGAAAATAGCTCAAATGATCTTCAAGAACTATTTTCTCTGTGAGATTGACGTTGTCTTGGATAATATTGATGCCGATTTGCATACCCCATTGTCACAAAATTCCTACATGTCATTGGGAGCAGGAGTTGAGGTTAATAAATTTGTGGTGGTTCAAGATTTTGATCAAGGGATCTTGGACGCGTAATGGTATGTATAGGTGAATAATAGATTCTAAATGATGATTCTCCCTCGAAGGAAATGGCTTACTTGGAGGTCCACGCAGAGTCTAGGATGGACTGCCCTATGGTGTTGAAAGTAGTTCTTTATTAGAATGCTAAAGAAAGTGAGCATAATATACAGGAGGAGGATGACTTTGAACCTAAGGCAGTAGCGCTTGAGGAGATGGATGTTGGTTTTGTCAGAGCCTTTGGAGATATCTCTCTTTTTGTTTCAATTTTTTGAATTTTGGCATGATCAACATGCATTTGCCTGAATTTTTTTAATGTACTTAAATATGCAAGGTGGTAGTCAGGTATGTTGGAATGCTCTAATATCAGGAGAAAACTAAGAGGGGCGGGGGTGAAACGGTTTTCTCACAAGTACAATAGTTAATTCAATTTTAAACTTTATATTAGAGCACAACATAATGAAAGATAAACCATGAGAGAAAAAAACACATGACACTAATATTTTGATGTGGAAAAATTTGTAAGGGGATAAACTACGGTGGGAAAGCCTTCCCAGAATCAGATTATACTTTTGTAGGAGAATGTGAAATAATTACAATGGGGATTAACCTTGCAATCAGGCCAACCACCTAGAGTGCATTGCTCATCACAAGAAAAGTCTCACTAACTTACAAAGCATTGGACTATAATTTGGAACTAATAAACTATGAAAGTAGAATCTACTAATATTTAATACAATTCCGGTTAACCACATATGTCTACCCTGCAATGCAAATCCTTCACCAAAAATGATATGACTCTATTTCAACATAATCCTTTCTTTGATAATGCAGATATAACCACTGATCCCAAAAAACATTCCACGATTACATGAATAAGTCAGCTATAAATACAGATCATCAACCTTATTGACAAGGTCAGCTAGACCCTAAACCCATAAACCCATAATTATAAAAATTACATCACACGATACCACTAGACCAATATTATGATTTACATTACATATCATGGACCTAATTAAAGTTCCTAAACAATTACATCCACTTGAATTCTGGCTAAGACTAAAATCCAACAATAGGTACAAACCCTTAGTGAAATAGCATAAAGTCTAACCAGATCTAAATAGGACCATTATAACAGCATGCCAACCATTGCAACACTACCAAAAAGTTAGGACATGATCAAGAAGCATCTTTATCACAATAGAAACCTTTCCCATAACTCAGATCAAAATCATCTAACCAAATCATCAAATATTGCTTACCGGTAAAGCTAAATGTTACCAAGAAATATCAATCGGGAACAAAAGCATTAGCAACCAAAGCACAGAATTATGAACCAACAGAATATGGAAACCATAGAACCATCCAAAATAAACATCCAAAACTGAATCCAGAGATTCTGATCATACCAGATCAGAATTAAAACTAAGATGATCACCAAGACGAACTGGGATAGGTCCAACTGAGATATAGTGTTGTGATCAATGACAACACTTAACCAAATCCAACATATTCCAAACAATCTCCCCCTTTGGCATTGATGGAAACACTGAATGTGAAAAATGTCCAAGTGCCAAGGAATACCAACAATATCCCAAAAGATTGATTTGAAATATATTTCTCCCCCTTAGATTAACACCTTCTCCCAAAATATTGATAGTTTTTTACATAAACACCTTCTTCCACTTTGACATCAATAACAAAGGACAAATATCAAACCAAAATACTAAACCAAATAGTTGACTACTCCCCTTGAGTAGTAGCAACATCTCATCAGCCTCGATCAGAAGGATATGTCTGATAAGCTGAACTGATTGATATATGCCTGCATCGCGAAGTCTCATCTAGAGGGGTGTTGACCCTAAACTAGTCTCTCTGATATTCAAAAGTATCTTTAGGCAATGGTTTAGTTAGAATATCTACAATCTGTTCCTTAGTGGGCACTTAAACCAATCTGTCTTCCTTTACTTCAACCTTTTCCTTCAAGAAATTATACCTCATAGAAATGTGTTTCGATTTGGATTGAAATACCAGATTCTTTGATGTATCAATAGCAACAGTATTATCATAGTGAATAATAGTAGGATCATCATAAATTATCCTTATATCTTTTAGCATTTGTTTTATCCATAAAATCTTAGTACAGTTGGTAGCAGCAACTACATACTCTGTTTCAACATTAGACAATGAAGTGCATGATTGTTTCTTGCTAAGACATGAAACCAACTTCTTTCCAAGAAAGAATACATCACCAGTAGTTCTCTTTTGATCATCCACATCTCCTGCCCAATCAAAATCTATATAGGCACATAATATGAAGTGATCATTCTTTAGATACCATAGCCCAAACTCTGTTTTACATAACAAATATTTGAATATCCTCTTAACAGAAATATCATGAGTTTCTCTAGGATCTGAGTGAAATCTAGAAGTAATACAAACAATGTGCATTATATTAGGTCTAGTTTGAGTTAGGTACAACAATCCACCAATGATCGATTTGTATCTGCTTGGATTTACTCTAGGAGATTCATCATCCTTTGACAATTCGCAACTGCTTATCATAGGAGTATCGACAAGTTTAGAATTCTTAGGTCCAAATTTCTTAAGTAACTCCTTCACATATTTAGTTTAACAAATGAAAATACCTTTATCAGTCTGAGTAATCTACAAACAAAAGAAAAATTTCATCTCACCAATCATAGACATTTTAAATTCATTCTTCATATCATTAGCAAATTTCATGCATAGAATTTATTCACCTCCAAAAGTGATATCATAAGAAATATTTTATCCTACTCAATTTTGTAATTTAACTTACTATCAGCATTACCTTTGCTAAAACCAATCTTTAAAAGATATCTGTCTAATCTAGCATACCATGCTCTAGGGGCTTGTTTTAGTCCATATAAAGATTTCTTCAATCTACAAACCATGTCTTTGTCTTCTAAAAAAGAAAATCCATCAGGCTGCTCAATGTAGACTTCCTCTTCTAGGTCTCTGTTTAGAAATGTACATTTGACATCCATCTGATATACTTTGTAGTTCTTGTGTGCAAATTAGACCATAAATAGTCATACCGCTTCAATTATTGCAACTGGACCATAAGTCTCTCCATAATCAAATCCTTCTTCCTGTGAATATCATTTATAAACTAATCTATCCTTGTTCCTCACAACCAGACCTTCCTTATTTAATTTATTCCTGAAAACCCATTTACTTCCAATAATATTCTTCTCTTTAGGTCTAGTAACTAATTCCCATGTCTTAATCTTTTCTATCTGATTTAATCCTTCTTCCATTGCTTTTATCCAATTTTCATGCTTGTTTCAATAAATGATCTTAATTCTTCTTCCATTTCTTTTATCCAATTTTCATCCTATCTGAACTAATTCCCATGTCTTAATATTTTCTATACCAAATTATGAGGTTTAACAATATTGGAAAAATCTCTAACAACCTATGTTTAAGTGATCTTCACTATGCAATCAAAATTTACATGACACATCCTTTTATGCCATATCCAACTTTCATCAATATGTGCAATCAATTAAGCCTTCCCATTGGAGTTCAAATTAAAGATGTTTACTTTGGTCTAAGTTCCAGAAGCAATTTCCATTCCAGATCTATTTAAACATGTTATACATATACATATATACCTATATTTTTATATATAGCATTTATTATATATATATATATATATATATACTCAAACTAAATCTACACATACACATTCTTATACATATATATATATATACACTTAACTATATATAAATAAATATATAAGAAGTATTAAAATTAATTGTCTTAAAATTAATGATTAAGTAAAAATATAATCATATAGTTTTCCAAATATATATGGGGATACCCTATTCAAATTTTGAATAGGGTTTCCCCCCCTTTTTCATTTACTAAACATTAAAATAAACATATGAAAACCTAATTAAAAAGTTATAAAATTAACCCACCATCTGCCCACTTTGAGTTGCGGCCCACAATGCGGCTATTGCTGCCACTGCAGGTCGTTTCCCATAGGGAACAACTGAAGCCGCCCCCCTTGTGGGTTGTAGTCCACAACACGGGTCTGTCACCCTGTGGGTTATAGTATTTTTTTTTTTTAATCATGGAGGAAATTAATAAAATGACAGTCAAATAAAACCAACAACCTTAAAGAAATATACTTTTCCCTTTTTATTAGATTTAAAGAAAAACCTTTTAGAAATAAATATATTAGATTTTTCTACTAATACAAGGCATATTAAACAATCTATTTTAAAAAAAAAAATGAATATGCAATATTTCCTCAAGTCTAAAACATATATGGTTTTTCTTTAAATCATTTAAAGAAACTTATAACCTATTGAAATAAATGTATTTCTTTTTATTTCTAATACCATATAGTTAACCTTTGAAATAAATTAATTTATCTACCTTTATTTTCTGCATTTTTTTTATAAAGAAATAACTGCATAAATAAATAAATTGCAGCAACAACTATAATGTCCAAAAATCATTTAAAACTTTATATTCATGTGCTAAAATGAAATATTATTGTTCATTCCAAAATCCATTTACCCATATTTTGCATTTGGAAATAAATAAATAGAAGTAAGGGTTTTATTTTCTTTCACTAACATTCATGCTTTAGTATTCATTCATTTCCATCATTTTACAATATGCATAAAGAGATAGAAATGTCTTTTATTTTCAAGAAATAAATGCAAATAGATTTTAACTCAAAACTATGGAAAATTTATTCCATTTTTACTTTCATTCCTTTCTTGCAATAACAAACTTAATAAAAGAATGCATTTCATTTTAAATAAATCATGGTATAAAGAATACTTTTATTTTCAACATAGTAACTTTTACAAAAGGGTGAATACCCAACTTAGCCTCTCATTCTATTAAATGAGGGCTTCAAAACTAAATACATTTTACAATAGCAACACTAACAAATGATGATAGTAGCAACTCCTAGCTTTTCTTTCCTTCCTTTCCAAACAAACCTGCAATACAAAGTCCTAAGGTTGTGACCATGGAGGCTCACCTCCCAACCTAGGCTTACTAGAAGCCACTCCCGAGCTTGGAGAACCAAGACCTAGACAAGTTACACTCAAAAATTACACAAACAAGCATGACAAACTCACAAAAAACACATTCCCATCCCAAGGCTTAACATCATCACATTATGTGATTTTTACATGGGTGAAGTTGGAATAAGTACCTTGAGGAGAAACTGCAAAATAGTAGAACACAAAGCCATCACAAGCCAACCAAGAACACATCACAAGTTCCAAACTTGTCCCAACATCCTTATGACCCCCAAGGCATACAAGCCATAATATCTCCCCTTAGGACACCCAAATGCATAAACAATAACTATGTAGCAAGGGTCACAAAAATACCTTGAGATCACTCTCTTCCAAAGAGAGGCTCTCACTCTAAGGCTATCAAACAACCCTCCACCCCAAGGCCACTCTACCCTCCCAAGGGTGATTTAGGCCTTGAATACACCCAAAAAACAAATAAAATGCTTAACCAAAAACAAGGGAAAAATCAGACATCTTTCTTCACAAATAAAAACACAAAGGGAGAAAACAATGAAATACATACAATCTTTCAAACATTTTTCCAACATGCATAGAAAGATATTAGACCAACCTTGAATTTGCCAAAGGTATGCAAGGGATAGTTTGGAGTAGAGCTTGCCAAATCCACATTTCTTTCCTTTCAAGACTTAGCCAATATTCTTATACTAAACTTTTTAAAACTTCAAGATCTACTCTCCAAAGATGGAGAGTGGGTGAATACCTTCCTAAGTCTCAAACCCTTGCTTAAGAAGGATTCTCTCACTCTTTCCAACCTCTTGGATAGAGTCAGAGCTCACATTGGTTGGTCTTCCCAACCTCTTACATGTTAGTAAAACTGGAAAACTTGAAAGAAGGGAAGAGATTGGGGAAGAGGAAACTGACACAAGAAGGGAAAGTTAGCTAACCTAGAAGAAGTCCTCCAAGATGGATTTTCTCTCATCTTGGGAAAACCAATTTTTGAGGGGCCAAATCAGTCACATGGGAGTGGTTACATGCTTAAAAATACCCCTAACCCATAGGTATACACTATGGACCTTTAGAAAATCACTCTGCATACTTTTTGCAACCATACAAATCAATTTACCATATATCCAAATCAATCCACATAAGCAATTATGATAATCCTCATAAATTTCATCCATTCATAAGATATGCATTATATTTCTAACATCATAATAAAGTACTACAAATTAAATAAATGACATACACCATCTCAATGTTATCCTATCCTAGAATCATATAAAATTTTATATCCATAATGCATAGAAATGAAGCATAAACATATCATTGTTATCCAATCTTGGGATCATATAAAAGTTTGTATCCATAATTCATAGAAATGAAGCATCCATAATAGTTCCAAAATGAAAATCACTGAAATGCTAGGACGGGTCGAGGTAGGGCTTCAAATGTTCTCTCCTTGATATTTCAAGGTTTAGGTTGAGGTACGAAGAAGACCAAGTCCATCATTAGGAGGAGGTACAAGTCTAATCTTAGGAAGAATATTGTTGTTCTTCTTAGGAGAAGATATATTCACATCCATAAGAATAGGTTGGCGATCTTCCTTAGGAGAGAGATTAATTCTATCCATTTGGGGAAGAACCTCATCTTGAAGAATAATAGGAATGTCAAGTGTTGGGGATCTAGGTTCACTTAAGGATAATATCATATATTTCTTCCATTTTTGATAACATTGAGAAAGATCATTGCTCCTTGATGGAAGAGATTAAAATTGTTTAGGCCAAAATAAATAAATAGTAACATTGGGGCTTCTATTGGATGGATGAAATAAGCTATGGTTCAGGGTTATGATTTCTCCATTGTGAGGAAATTTCAGACACTTGTGGATTGGAGAAGCAATAGCCTTCATGGAAAATAGCCAAGGGTAGCCCAACTTCACTTGAAATTGCTAGGAAGAGGGTATGCTAACAAACTCAACATCCATGAATTTAGTATTGACTTCAATAGGAAGGGTGATAGAGCCAATGGTAGGACAAGAGAAGCCATAAAATAACTTCACAACCACATTAGATGCATCATATATTGGTTTATGCAATCATAACGTGAAAATATACTACTCATTGATCACATTAACCATGAAAGAGGGATTAATAAGGGCACCACGGAAAGGTATATCCTTAACCTTTGCAACTATGTATAAAGGGCCATCAGGTGATATAATGGTATCACTAGGGTCAAATGTAATACAAGGATTCTTAGGTGTATCTTTTTTTTCTACCATATTTACCAAGTTCAGAACGATAGAGGTGAATTCCTCATAATAGAAAGAATTAGGCACAATCTCAATAATGTTAGAGGGTATGAGAAGGTAAGGGATCAATGAAAATATTATGATTTTGATTAGAAGGAGCTATTGATTTATTCCCTTTATCATTCACACCTACCACATATATAGTATTATTATCAATCAAATATTGAATCTTATTTTTTAATGTGAAACATTTCTCAATATCATGACCAGGTTGATGATGAAATTGCCAAAATGAATTGTTATTAAAATAGGGGGATGCAAGTTTAGAAGGATCAACTAGTTTTATAAGAGGAATTTTGATAACATTTCTTTGCAACAACTGAGACATAATACTATGTAAATACTCATTCAAAGAAGTAAATTGTCTTTCTCTTTGTAAAAATTTAGAAATAGAAGGCACACCTATTGTAACATTCACATTGTTGTTGTTAATTGTATCATTAAACTTGATGAAGCTTTTTGTCAGTTTTAACTTCACAAAAGGTTGTTGAACACTCTCCCCCTTATCACTTAGAGCCATAGGAGTGGATTGCTCCATTTCACTCACATCAAGTTGACAATTGTGGAGTGTTGCACACAATTGTGGAAATGAAGTAAACTAAAATAAAAGAAGATTTTCCCTCATATCTATTTGTAAATTAGAAATAAAAATTCATTGAATATAATTATCAGGTACATGAAAATAAATTTGAGAGAATAAATTCTTATATCTACCAATGAAATCGGTCACTTTTTAGTTAACACGTTGTTTACAATACATTAAATAAGTCAAAGTGATTTTAGGACCAATGTTGTTTTGAAATTGTTGGATGAAAGCATTTGCGAATTGCTGAAAGGAAGTGATAGAATAATAAGGAAACTAGCAATACCATTGTAAAGCCTTATCTCTTAGTATTCTTGTAAACAATTTTGCAAGCAATATTTGATCATAAGAAAAATTGGTACACAAGGTTTGAAATGTTTTGACATGTGTAAAAGGATCACCTTTTCCATTATAGAGTTCTAGTTGAGGTATCTCAACATGTTTAGGTGGCACAACTTTAATAATATCAAGAGAAAGTGGGCTCGTAACATCAAAGGTGGTCACACCAAACTTGGATTGACTCATAGAAGGAATTTGTTGTTGTAAGGAAGGCATAGTCTGAACAAGATTGTTAATTATCACTTCGGTAGAAGAATTGATGTTAGGCATAGTTGATTGAGAAGGTGGTGTGATGTTATTGAAAGAAGGAATGAATTGAAATTAAAGTGGTGGGACATTATGATAAGTAGGCACAGGTGATGATTGGGTAGGAAAAGTGACACTTAAAGGAGGAACAAAGTTGTTGAAGGAAAGGGCCCCTTGTGTCATATTGAATTGTTGAGGTATAACACGAATAGTTATGAAAGACATTGGTAAAGATGGAGGATTAAATGAAGAAGAGGGATTTCCCCCATGACTAATTGTTGCAAGGGTGACATTTTGAGTTGAAGTAGCCATGATGTTGGAGGTAAAAGTAGGAATAATTGTCATAAGAGTAGTCAAAGGAATTGAAAGATTGACTTGTGCTGAAGGTTGTGAGTAACTTAGGGTTTCAACACAACTCTTGATAGTCATGACATTAGAATCAACAATATGTGCAATGCCACACAATATATCAATTACATTCTTATCACTTTGAATCATGCGCTTAAGGTCTTCAATTAATGGAAGAGCTTAACTATTAGGGTGTTCTTGGGATATCCATTGTTGAAAGTTATCAATTTGATTATCCATTGTGGAAAGTTGATCTATAGAGACTCTATTTAAATCTTCTTCTTCATTATGGGAGTCATCAATTGGGAGAATAGGCATATGATTAGCATGGGAATAATTAGCATGATCCTCATTAAAGAAGTCACACAAATTAGGCTCCATCTCCTTAGTAATTAAACCTTTGGAGGCCTTAATTCTAATGCTTCGTCTAACGTGGATAGTATAGGTAGGACTAATAGTGGTAAACTCGTGCACTAGAGGGAAAATTCGAATTTTAAATTTTGAATTTTGAATTTTGAAGTATAGCAACAAAGATTACAAAATTGAGTAATACTAAATTTAAGAAAATATTGATTACACAATTTGAACTTGGTTGGAGAAAGACGATGACACAATTTCCAAAAATGAAAGGAAATTGGAATTTTAAAATTAGGGCCAAGGGAATACCACTTAATTTTAAAATCAAAGTTTTTACAATCAGGGCAAGCTATATTTAACCTCTTAATTTAAAAAAAATTCTTGAAGTTTGCAATGTTGGATATTGGAGCTATTTCCGATTCTAGAGGGATAAAAAAATGATAAAATTAGCCAATCTTCTGGATTTAGGCTATTAAATACATTCATAACAGTGTCCTAAAATTTTTGGCAAAATGCCAAGGACCGTGGCGGGAATGCACATGGTCCGACCAAATTTTTTTGAAATTTTTAGATATTATATTACAAATATTTCAAAGCTAACCCCAAAAACGTGACAAATTTTACAATTTTTAGATGAGCGAAATTAAGGTTGAAATGTAAAAATAGGACCCTATTAGGGTTTTGAAGAAAAAGAGGAATTGAATTACAAATTTGAAAAATGTCAAACCTAATGGATAGGGACACCTTTAAAAATGTTTAGAAATTTGAATTGGAATGAAATTCATTAAAATTTGCACAAAATCCAATTAAATTTAAAAAATGCGGTTTTATGACCTAACCACTTAATTTTGAAATTTGAATTTTCGAAAAAAGGAGGGAAATTAAAAATTTGAATTGTAGGAATGACAACAAGTCTGAGAACAATCACAAATCTGAAAATTAAATGGAAATCAATTTTTTGCATTAATTCAAGATAGTTTTTGAAAATTAAGGTTTTCACAAGTAAACTCTTAATTTTGTAAATTTGATTAGCAAATTGAACGAGACAATGAGGAAATTGAATTTGAGAAACAAAACAATTTTTAGATCCAAGATAGCCACAAGCAAATGATTTAACCACTAAGTTTGCAGAAAATTTAAACTTACGAATGAAAAATATGAAATTTTGTTCAAAGGAAAGCATGCAAGACATTGGGTTCACCGACCTGTAATGTCACCAAAATGTATTGATGGGTGATAACTATGTGAATGAGAGATCAAGAGGAAACCAACCCTTTCCCTCGAAGAAGAGATGAGAGTTTCACTATGGATTTCCCTTCAAACACTTTTCACCTATTACATTGGAAGAGGAGAGGAAAATTCATTAGATTCAACCTACAAAGGAGGAGATAGAATTCTGAATGAAATGGGAATGATAATTTGATCCCATCTTCCTATTTCAAATGGAAAGGAATTGATTGAATTATGTAGTGCAAAAGTGACAAAAACTGATTATAACTTGAGATCGGAGTATGGGATGAAGTTGTGCACCTGGATCTAGTGGTAATATGTTGAGATGAAGTTGCCCTATGAATTTGAGTAACAATTGCCTGGACCATTGTGAGAATGTACACGGTCCTCCAAAAAAACCGTGAAATAAAAAAGGGTTTTCTTGCCTCTACAAATGGAGTCTAAATCTAAAAGTAAAACCACACACCTATAACCTACACACAGAAAACAAAGGAAAAGGGGTTGGGATTGGGATTTTTCCTTCAGGTCAAACCCCAGTTTTAGATTTAACCAATTAATGAAAGAAAGTACTTGCAAGTAAATATAAATGAAAGAATGAAATGTAAATCACCTCGAGGGAGGTTGTGATAGAAATGTTGGCATAAATGTTTGTGTGGAGTTGAATGTTTCAATCAATCTCCTCTTCAATGGTTGAATCCTAGACTTGAATGAAACACCTAGCCTTGAAGGGAGACTTGAGAATGCTCAATGCGGAAAATGAATGCTCGATCTCATGTAAACTTCCCACTCATCTGACTTGAGCCTCTTATTGAAATGAGAGGGAAAATGAAACTTAAATACATGTCAATTAGAGTTACTAAAACTGATATACATCACAGGCCAAAATTGGGGAAGTTTCTTGCTTACTGCACAACCTTCAATGCAAGCTCAAAAAAGGGTCATGCCCCAAAATAGGGTAGGGATGGGGATGGCACACCTCTATCCTGGGAGGACATGGGAGCCATGCCCTTTTCCTAGGGGGGACAAGGGCACCATGTCCCTTTCCTGTCCCTTTTTCCAGGGAAGAGTGTAGACAGGTGGTGTGGAGGTCAAGGAAGAAGTAAATTTTGAGGGTTGACCATTCTCCTATCTCTGATCAGGCTAGGGGATTTGATTTCACATGTGTGAGGACCCTAATGTGGTAAAAAATTGCTAGTGTCGCAATTTTATGACACTACAAAAATTATCCTTGAACCTCTATGTAAAGCAACCAATATCATGGAAAACACATCTAACATCAATCACTATCTTAGAACATTGTCACATCATCCTCAAAACTCTTCACAAAATGAATTTCACACCAAATTGTCTCCAATGTCATTAACATCAACTTTACATAAATTCACACACATTCCAATAGAATGCACATGCTAACACATCTCACATTTTAGCTGCAAATGAATATGTAGATGAATAATAGATAACTAATCAAACTAAGAGCATTCTCTAATGAAAACACATACTACGGATCTACACGTGGCATAATGAGACCCATATCAACATACAAAAAAACCTCTGATATGTTTTCTATATGGTGTATTTGATTTATTGGTTCTATTCAAGTAATAGATTGAAATGCAAGTTAAGGTATAAGGAAAAACCTATTATATTGAGAAATTAGTTAAAACAGTCATAAGTAATACCCTACATGGATATGCTTTTTATTGGGGTAAAATAGGTTTTGAACGGGCCCCAAAACCTTTAAAATCATAGAGTTGTCAACAACAATAGACTAGACTACCTGGTTGTGAACCTTGGGTTTAGAAACGACCTGAAACCTTTAGGACTTAAGGGTGTCCACATCCCAAAACTCAAAGGTTTCAAAAAAATTAAACAGAAAAAATATAGTAGCCACAACCAACCAAACACTAGCCAGACATCAAGTGTAAAACATTACAACATAGGGTGGCCAAAATAAATAATCTAAGTCAACAAAAAATAGTCCTCAAAAGATAGAGAATGAGGGTTTTATCAAGCACCCTCAACCAACTAGAAGGGTTTTCCTAGTTTCCCATAGCCTGTAATAGAATCTCCAGGCCACAACAAACAAAGCCTAAAGCTAAACAAAAGTAATTCCCAGCCAAATTGGGCCCTTGAAAACTGCCAGCATCGAGGATGTCCTTAAGAGGAACAAGAGACAACAATAGCTCGTCCTGAAGGAACATTCAAGGATATAGGATTTTGACAAGGCACCCAGAACCTCCTACAAAAAAATTCATTTGGGTGTTGACAAGCTTCCTCAACCAACAATATAAATAGCAGCAGCCTAGATAGGCCCTCAACCCAAAACCCTTGCAACCACTACACCTCAATAGGAGAGAAAATTACCTCAAAGAGAGATCCATGAGAATGGGAAAGAGGAACAAAAGAAACCCACATGGGTTTTAGAAACGCCCCCATAAACTTAACCTTGAATAAGACCAGAACTAAGAACATAAAACCCTCCAATATCACTACCTTAATAGGGACTAACGGAGAGAAAACAACCATAAAACTAGCCTCGGTACCAAGCCAACCACAAAAAAAGGCACCATCAGCATCCCACCAACATCAGTCATAGCATCGGGGTCCACCTCAAAAGGAGAAATGTTATGTCCAATACGAACCATCTCCACCATGAAAGAAAATGAGACCACCTCTATAGGAAAAAATGGAAATAACCAAGTATTGTGAGATAGAAGCAACAACGCCAGCATCAATGAGGAAAATAAGGGAAAGACAACAATAGGGAAAAAAAAGATACAAACAACTAAAAATGCCCATAGAAATGGCACATCAAACAAGAACTCAAGATAGGTGTGAAATCAAACATGCAAATATGGAGAGGACCTGGGTTCCCAAAAATAACTCCACCTTCCACTCATCAACACCCACAAAGCTTTAACCTCCCACAAACCTAATTTCATCCTGAAGCTTATCATTTGTTGTGCATTCAATTTTGTCTCTTGAAGAATGACTACTTCTACTTTTGAAGTTCTCGGTGCTTAACCAAATGTTGTTTGTTAGGGGAATTAAGTCCCCTAATATTCCATAATAATAACTTCATTGCTCCAAGGGAATGACCTTCCCCTTCCCTAGATTCCACAAGCTTTTAATTTTCAACTAATCCTTTGTTTGTCCATCTTTTTTCCTTCACTCTGATAGAGATTTCCTACCTGTCCTATTTTTTGGTGATTTCCCACAATTTGGTTTTTCTTTATTAGGGTTATTTTCATGGAGGCCCAAAACTCCCATTTCGTTTATTCTTTTATTTCCCTCCAATTTCCCTGATTCTACGCATATCAAACCAAGTTCCTCCTCCTCTATTTTTTATAAATCTAAAATTTTCTAAATTAACTCTTGTTTCTCTTTTTGATAATTCTCACTCTCTTCATGTTTTGGATCTAAGATACCTAAAAAGTCATAGACTACTTCCAATTCTAGAAGAATCAAATTCTCTTACTTTATTATAATTATCATCCTATGATCTGAAAGGGATAGATTCTAAGTAAAATAGTGTTCACCACACCCAATTATTTTATTTATTTCATCTTGCTTCAAACCATTGGCTATGGAATGTTTTTTTTATTTTCTTTTTAAATAAATGGGTGAGGTTGAAGGTTCAAACTTCCTGATTGGCATAGACTATGAAATTTTGAAGTGTTTCTTTTTCAATAGCCTAAGAGATCTTTGCCTATCTCTTTTAAGACTCTAAACAATAATTGTTTGAGAATTCAATGTAGTGAATTTCTTTTCCTTCTGGTTTTTCTGTACTCCCTAATTTTCTACCTCTTTTCACCCTTACTAGAGTTGAGAACATGTTCCCAATTATTCCCATTTTCAAAGTAATGGAAGGGAATTTATTTTCCTTGTCCTCTCCTAAGATTTGATCTAAAAAATCCTCTATCTTGGGCTACCTCAAAGCATGATTAGTGAGAAGACTTCATATCTTTTATTGAGACACTTCTCTCTATTGAACCTATATGGGATGAATACTTAGTTTCCCTATCAAATTCAACTCTCTTTCTTAATCACTTAAAATATGAGATTCTAGTTTCCAATTCTTAGTATCCTGCAAGGACATAACTACTTTTAATATGGGCACCATTTCTAAATTCTCTTTAAACCTTCAAAATATTTGACCTCTTTTCTTTGGATTCCAATATTTGGCTCTAACCAAAGTTTTTAACTCCCAATTCGCAAGATGCCCTTGGCTCATACTTGCTCCTTCTGGTCTTCTTCTTTAGTTATGTTTACTATTAGATATGTCAATGAAAAAAATTAAAAAGCACTTCCTGATCCTATTTCCACCTTCCCATGTTTTATGATTGAATGAAAAATATAGTTTAATATCTCTCAATACATAACAAATATGAACAATATGGAGAGTTGACTTCTTTACCCATCCCATTTGTTGAAACAAGGAAAATAAAATAAAATTTATGTTTCTATTTTCTAATTTAAACACTCATTTTCCTTATTTAATTGTTTACATCACACTTTTCATATACTGAACTGTTAATTTATTTATTTCATTTTATTATAAATAATTTATCATTTAAGATATGCGAAAGGTGTTAATGATCGATTGTGTGCAGTTTCATGTGCACAAGATGGAGATTTGTTCTTCGAATCTTTGATAGAACAATGTATTAGAGCAGTGAGAGATAAGGTGTATGAAATTTACATATTGTAGATGTTGTACTTCACCTCGAAAATTTATGTAATATTTTGGTAATTATTTTTTAGGTAGCAAGCCTCCTTTTGAGGAGTGAGCTATAGGTAGTGAGCCTAACTGCATGTCCATTCCCCACCTTGGGTTTTTCCCTAACAGGGTTTCCACGTACAAAAAATATGGTATAATGATTTTGTGGTTCTTGTTCATTTGTTCTTGCATCCTTTTGTTCATTAAATTTGTTAAGTGCTTAAAAGAACAAGTGAAAAAACTAATTTTTTCATAACACTAATTCACTCACCCTCTTAGTGTTCCTTATTTCTAACAATTGAAATCTCTTAATAAGAAATTATTTTCAGTAGATTTGTGTTTTGAAAGAAGTTTTCCACCTCTCTCCACAAGTCCTATTGTTGGTTATTATAAGTTGGCCCATATAAATTTAGTATTACAAAAGTAAGATCTCTATTAATATTTCTTAAAGAATTTGCTAGCCAATGCCTCTTTCATGCTAACTTCTCAAAACTCACTCTCCCTGGGTTCCAAAACATAGCCAAACCCCCTAAAGCTCCCATAGCTTCTACCGATTCTACTTCCCACAAACCTAATGTATTTTTGAAGGTTATCATTTGTTATACATTCAATTATGTCTCTTGAAGAATGAATACTTTTACTTTTGAAGCTCTTATAAAATTTTTAACCAAACATTGTTTGTTAGGGGAATTAATTCTCCTAACATTCGACAATAATAACTTCATTGCTCCAAGGGAATGACCTTCCCCTTCCCTACATTCCACAAGCTTGTAATTTTCAGCTAATCCTTTGTTTCTCCATCTTTTTTCCTTAGGTCTAATGGAGATTTCCTTCCTCTACTATTTCTTCGTGATTTCCCACGATCTAGTTTTTCTTTATTAGGGTTATTTTTATGAAAGCCCAAAAATTCCCTTGATTCTTTTATTTCCTTCCAATTGCTCTGATTTTATGCATATCAAACCAAGTTCCTCCTCCTCTATTTTTTCTAAATCTAAAATTTTCTAAATTAACTCTTGTTTCTCTTTCTGAGAATTCTCACTCTCTTCATGTTGGGGATCTAAGATACCTAAAATTCATAGAATACTTCCAAGTCCAATGGAATTAAATTCTCTCCTTTTTTATAATTGTCTTCCTATGATCTGAAAGGGATAGATTCTAAGTAAATTAGTGTTCTAACAGAATATTAAATTCTCTTCATTTGTTATAGATGTCTTCCTATGATCTGGAAGGGATAGATTCTAAGTAAAATAGTGTTTTAGCATAATTTCAAATTTTCTTCCTTTGTTATTGTTGTCACGAAGGATTGCACCCATTATGCTAAGTGCGAAACCAAGCAATCTTGTGAAACATGGAAACACCTTCGAGCTTGCAGGTTGCTCAAGTTGAAGGTGAATCTTTGGGTTATTGGTCGACTTCCCTTGACTCCCTCCTAAAAACTAATAAAATACTAAAAAACTACAACTAAGGTTGTACACCAAAAATATAGTGATAATAGTCTAAAAACTCACAAAACTATGACAAAAATTCACCCACACAAAGTAATTGTACTCTTCAACCACATAAACATTTCCCAGGAAAGCTAAGGAAATCATAAAGTTGGAAGAAAAATTAGTTTCACAACCAAATTGATAATTATCTCTTTTGCACAACCTAAAACCCGTGATTATAAAAAGAAAGGATACATGCACATGAAAGAAACTGAGTTCAAAGGTTTCTAGATCAAAACACAATAAATCCCTATTAAACCTACAAAAATGAACATGCACAATTACTAAGGCAAACTCATGAAACTCTATAATATCAAAGGAATCCTGCTATATAGAACTGCAAATAAACTATAAAAAAGCCTTTGGCGAATTTGCCCAAAATAGCCTAAAAAATTCATGCAAAAATATATCAAAAATAGTCTCCAATGCTCAAAAAAGGACCCCAACTGATGTTGCATAATAGAACTATCAATCTGCTGCCAAAAATACATCCACTAAGAAACAAGACTCACTGTCCAAAACGACATGTCCTGCTACCAAAAATAGAGTGAGAGAAAACAAAATAACTTTCCCCATGCCTTTGAAAAATCTGCATATCATCTTTATATTTATCTCTCTTTTTCAAAAATAGTTTTACTTAGTTAAATAAAACAACTCATTTTATTCAATTGTTGAAATAAAACTATTAATTTTCTTTTTATATTTTATAATTTAATATAAATTTATTAATATTTTATAAGAAATAAATCTTTAATAAATTTATATTAATTATAAAATTTATAATTTATAATTAAAAGGAAAAATATGATAATTATTGTAATTTAATATATATTAATTAAAGGTTTTATTTCTTTTTTTTTAATTAGTATATATTAAATTATAATAAATAATAAAAATAAAAGAATACATGAGATAAAAGAACTTAAAATTTGTTCGGCTCTTTTGCATGTGCACTTATAATGAAAAGTACTTAGGCTATATGATTTCAAGTCTTACACCATGGCTTGCATAAAGTGATTTGTTTATAAAAACAAATAAAAATAAAAGGAGAAGCCTTATAAAAACAAATAAAAATAAAAGGAGAAGCACACGGAACAAATTAGGGCATGAGCACAAATAAGAAATTTAACCCTAAAATCATTTTGGTTTTCATATTTTGCGACTTCTGGAAGACTCCTCTCTACGACATGCATGTTAGAGTTTGAAGCAGAGCTGGAAAATGGGATTTTTCTGCATTTTTAGGTTCTTAACTGATAATAGCTCGGTATGTCTAATTTTCTCCATCTTTTATATTATATCATTGTCTTTCTGATAAAAAAGAAAGAAACTGATAATAGCTCGGTATGTCTCATTTTCTCCATCTTTTATATTATATCATTGTCTCTCTAATAAAAAAGTAAAAAACTGGTTGTTTAAGTGCATGTACTTGGGGTTTTTTTTTTAATTTTATTTTAACTTGTGCCTTTGAAGGTGTTTGCGTAGTCATTAACCTTTTAACTGTGTGTGACTCTCCTCTCTTCTTTTGTTCCTTTTTTCCTTAATCACAATTCTTTGTCAAAAGGGTTGTTACTATTCTTATTATCCATTGAAGGTTGCACAAAACTATCAAACCTTAATTACTTTCCTTTGTCCTCAATGATGATCATAATTTATGATTTCTAAGCAATACTAATTGTGCATTGAATATCTCTGTGATATGGTTGTCTCATGTATTCTATTATGACCTAGTGCAACATTAACTTTGCACTATGCTCACTGTCATTTATGGATATTACTCCTCTTTGTGTAATCATATTGAGAGATATTTCTTTTGTATCTAAAACTATTGCCATTATCTCATAAAGCTCTGTGAAGTAGGACTGCAACCTAATATTTTGGTATTGATTTTAGAGACTGTCTTTCTCATGATGGCTGCACCAACTGGTTTCATTATCTGTTCCTTTGATTTAGTATTATCTTTTTGTGGACTAATAAAAGTCTTTGAAAATCCGTGAACTGTGATTTTTTGGGTCATTGCGCTTTGAAGTCTTTTCATTTCAGTATAAAAATTGTCATAATCGGAATCTGGATTTTCACGACATCATGAGAACACTATGACTATATCTGTGCTTGTTGTTCATTGTGCACTAGGATCTGCTCTTTTGCTAATTGTCATTTCTTAGGATTCTATATTTTAAATTTATATCCATGCTTATGCCTATACTGTCCTTCAGTGATTTTAAGGCTGCCATTCTAAGAGTGACTGTTGTCTATGATATTATGATTGTTCACTGTACATGTTTGAGGCACTACTTTACTCTTCACTGTTTGAGTTCCTTCAATATACATTCAAAATATTTGAATATGCTATTCTTATTGAATGGATCAATTTCTATTGTATCAGAAGATTATTCACTTGAGTATGGATAGAAATCATAACCTTATGCTTCTCTAATCTGCAAGGCTGTAAATGATTGAGCATTTTTTTTTTTTTTTTGGAATTCAATAGTGAACTTTTATTGTCACTTTTGGGTCTTACTTTGATCTGAGTATAATTTGTGACTCCTTTGGATGCATGAAGGACTACTCTTTACTCACCATTTTGAGAAAGTGACATCTGAATATTTACACTTTTGTGATAGCTTATCATGAATTTTTCTGTGAATACTATGCTCTTCATCACGGGGTTAATGTTCTTTATTTCCATGTATTTGATAATGCTGATAATCTCCTCACTATCTTTTACAAATATTTGGATGGCTGCAAGCACTATTTAGACTGCCTTGTTTGACTCTTTAATCTTGTCACTAGAACCTGTGACCTAAGACTCCATAAGGTCTGAAACCATGAAGATGTTTCTATCTTTATTTCAAAAATTCCATCATTGTATTTTTTCACTATGCTACTAGGGATGCTAGGGGTGAAGATGCTCTGCCCATGCCCTTTGCTGGAAAGCATAGCTTTTCTCAGGTGGCTAAATATGCTGCCCAATGCTCTAAAGGGGTTTGTCCTCTTCCTTCTGCCAAGACCTCTGGTATTGTGGTTTGTGGCCTTGAGGTTATGAAGAGTGTTGACTTCTATCAACGCATCACTTTGGTCTGCAAATTTACTAGGTTTTGGCCTTCCATCCCAAACCTTCAGTATTGGGTGAGTAGTTCTTTAAGCCCATTATTTCTTATTTCATTGATCTTTTCCCTTGTGCTAATAATTTTTTTGTTGCCTCCTTTACCTCTATTCATGATCATGATTTGATTTTGGGTAAGCTATGGACTTAGGGGGATCACTCCCTCTCTATTAAGCCCTGGACTCCTTCCTTCAACCCCCTTATGAAATCTCTCTCTGTTTATCCAGTTTGGGTCCACCTCCCCAATCTCCCCCTCCATTTTTGGGAACCTTTCCTTTTTTGAGGCCATCGGTAACTCCATTAGAAACTTCTTGAAGGTTCATGATGTCACATTCTCCATGGGTCATTCTACCTTTGCTCGCCTATTAATTGATGTTGACTTATCTCTGGCCCTCCCTAGGGATAAGGTTCTTATGGTTGGGGATAGGCCTTGGACTCAACCGCTGGATTATGAAGGCCTCCCTTTTTTTTGTTGAAAGTGTCTCTCAATGGGTCACCTTGCTTCTGAGTGTTCTCTCTTTGTAAAGGTGTTGCTACCATGTGGAAGGATCCTACAGAAGATGAATTGACGATTAATGTTTTAGATTCTATTTCGGTTGATTCATCTCAAGATGAGGTGCCTCTTACTATTGATGAAGCCCTAGTTGATGTTACTATTGTGGTGGACCCTTCCGCCTCCTTGGTTCCTGCACTCGTTTCTCCTGCTCCTCACCTTCACTCTGCTCCTGACGATTGTTCTCTTTCTACTGCTCAACTACAACAGTAGAGTGGCAGTGACTCTGTAGGAGTCTTCCCTGCTTGATTGTTCTTTGAAAGTTCCTAATGATAGTTTTTCCTAGATGGTTGTTTGTCGTAGGTGGAAAGGAAAATCTAACCCCCTTTCCCGAGCCCCCCCTTGTCATGTTTTGGGTTTTCCTTCCCCCTCTTGATTTGGGTTGGGTTGTTGATGGTTTTGGATGTTGGTTTGGCCTGTCCAACTTTATTCTTTTGGGGTTTGCACCCTTGCTTGGTCTATTTAATTTTGATAGCCTTCGACTTTGTAAAGGGTTAGCGCCCTAGTTAACGCTCCTTTTTAAAAAAAAAAACAATTATTAATATTATATTTTATGAAATATAAAATTGTTAAAGGCTATCAATATTTGTTTATATAAATATATATATTAAAAAACTAAAGAATTATATTATTAAAATCTCTTTAACTAAAAATACTAAATTCTTGACAATGAATTAAATGCAACGCACCTTATGCATTGTTATTCCCTTTCTAATAAGTGACTGGTATTTTTTTAACATATCAACACTTAAATTTATATTTTTTCTATCTTTTGCTTACTTGAAGTGGTGATATAATATTATTTCCTTGATTATCGACGATTTTTTAAAAAGATTACTTTGATGCCTATACATTATAATATAAATGTTGAATATATAGGTAGAAGATGTACGACAAAATAAGCTCGTCCATAAGTTTTAAAATAATATTCCCCTTTTTTGCTCAGTAGATATTTCAAAACTTGCAAAATGGGATCATAGTGAATTTTAAAACTCATGTCTATAGATATCTGACAAATAGTATTAAATACAAGTCAGAAGTGCAAAAAATTATATATATATATATATATATATATATATATATATATATATATATATATATATATATATATATATATATATATATATATATATATATATATATATATATATATATTAAATTAAATTTTACAGCTACATAGATCAATAAGAAGAATAAAGAAAATGATACTTTCATGATTATTAAAAAAAATTAAATTCAAAACTATAAGATTTTTGTTTAGAAATTTTAATTCTGTTTCTATAACTTTAACTTCTCCAAGCCAAAGGAAAAAAACAACAAATCAATTCCAATCATAGACTGATCTTAGTGTCGCATGACTACACCTGCAACCTAAACATTCATATCATATTCCCATCACATTCTAAACATTCATACTTCACTGTCAAGCTGAACTGATTAGGCGTGACAATACCTGTCCCCAACACAAAAAAAAGAATGATTCAGAAGATTGTTCAACAATTGAGACCAAAAATGGTCAAAAAGGAGGAAGAAATGCATAATTAAGCTTCCTTTTCACTTGAAGACAATTCAAATTTCAGTCACCTCTTTCAACCTATTTTTAACATTATGGGGCAAGTATTGCCTTGCAGCCACTTCGGAAGATTGGTGTAGTAACTGTAGAGGGGGTTTCTGCAATGACATTTTCTAGATCCTTAAAAAATTTCTCCAAGCATATTAAATACATTAGGAACACCAAGGTTTACCTCTGTCATTTCAATTTCTTTCAGTGCTAAATGTCTTAGCAAAGCTACCATCACCCGCGGATTTGTCCCATATATACTCTCTATTTTTTATGTTGAATCCACTTCATTCCTTCTCATTCAACTCTGAATCATCTGAATCATATACGTCAGTGCAATCAATGTCACATTTATCTTCTCTATATTTCATTTTGAATCTGCTGCATTCCTTGTGGTTCAACTCTGATTCATCAGATCTATGGACCACGATCTACAAATAGTTTTCTCACTACTCTAGTTGAGCCATCTGACTGGTTTTTCTTAACCTTCCTAGCATGTCAAGTCATACAAATTTAAGTCTCACTACTCTTAATCCATTTGTCTTAAATTAATCCTAATCCAATCAGCCAATAAATGTGATAGACCTGATACACCTCTTCTCAAAGTAACTAGTTTTCTATGAAAAAAGAAAAGATAAATTACAATATTGTCTACAAATGTTGAGAATGAGTCAATTGGACTAAAAGATACAAACTACAATAGCATGAGGCCATGAAAATGACCTGCAACATTATAAGAAAATAAAGGTTTCAAGATAAAAGCGAGTGGGTCAGAAAGAAAAAACTTAAACTAAGATAATCCCAACTAAGATAAACTCTAAATGTAAAATAAATAGTGTCCTAATTCAAAACTCAGTGGAACCTGGTAAATCCCAAAGCTCACATTTGTAAATAGCCGCCTCAGTTTTCATCACTTTTGCACTACATAATTCAATCAATTCCTTTCCATTTAAAATAGGAAGAGGGGATCAACTTATCATTCCCATTCAATTTAGAATTCTATCTCCTCCTTTGTAGGTTGAATCTAATGAATTTTCCTCTCCTCTTCCAATGTAATAGGTGAAAAGTGTTTGAAGGGAAATCCATAGTGAAACTCTCATCTCTCCTTGGAGGGAAAGGGTTGGTTTCCTCTTGATCTCTCATTCAAACAGTTATCACCCACCAATACATTTTGGTGACATTACAGCTTGGTGAACCCGATGTCTTGCATGCTTTCCTTTGAACAAAATTTCATATTTTTCATTCATAAGTTTAAATTTTCTGCAAACTTAGTGGTTAAATCATTTGCTTGTGGTTATCTTAGATCTAAAAATTGTTTTGTTTCTCAAATTCAATTTCCTCATTGTCTCGTTCAATTTGCAAAACAAATTTACAAAATTAAGTGTTTACTTGTCAAAACCTTAATTTTTAAAAACTATCTTGAATTTTTTGCAAAAATTTGATTTCCATTTATTTTTAGATTTTTGATTGTTCTAAGACTTGTTGTCATTCCTACAACTCAAATTTTTAATTTCCTTCCTTTTTCCAAAAATTCAAATTTCAAAATTAAGTGGTTAGGTCATAAAACCCCATTTTTCAAATTTAATTTGATTTTGTCCAAATTTTAATGAATTTCAATCCAATTCAAATTTTTGAACATTTTTCAAGGTGTCCCTATCCATTAGGTTTGACATTTTTCAAATTTGTAATTCAATTCCTCTTTTTCTTTAAAACCCTAATAGGGTCCTATTTTTACATTTCAACCTTAATTTCCCTCATCTAGAAATTATAAAATTTGTCACATTTTTGGGGTTAGCTTTGAAATCTTTGTAATATATATCTCTCAAAATTTTAAAAAAAGTTGGTTGGACCATGTGCATTCCCACTACGGTCCTTGGGTTTTTTCTTGAAATATCAGGACACTGTTATGAATGTATTTAATAGCCTAAATCCAGAAGATTGGCTAATTTTATCGATTTTTTATCCCTCTAGAATAAGAAATTGTGAAAACTCTGATTTTAAAATTAAGTGGTATTCCCTTGGCCCTAATTTTAAAATTCAAATTTCCTTTCATTTTTGGAAATTGTGTCATCCTCTTTCTCCAACCAAGTTCAAATTGTGTAATCAATATTTTCTTAAATTTAGTATTACTCAATTTTGTAATCTTTGTTCCTGAACTTCAAAATTCAAAATTCAAAATTCAAAATTTAAAATTCAAATTTTCCATCTAGTGCATGAGTTTCCCACTATTAGTTCTACCTATACTATCCCCATTAGACAAAGCATTAGAATTAAGGCCTCCAAAGGTTTAATTACTGAGGAGATGGAGCCTAATTTGGGTGACTTCTTTAATGAGGATCATGTTAATTATTCCCATCATAATCATGTGCCTATTATCCCCATTGATGACTCCAATAATGAAGAAGAAGATTTAACTAGAGTCTCTATAGATCAACTTTCTACAATGGATAATCAAATTGATAACTTTCAACAATGGATATCCCAAGAATGCCCTAATAGTTAAGCTCTTCCATTAATTGAAGGAATTAAGCGCATGATTCAAAGTGATAAGAATGTAATTGATATATTGCATGGCATTGCACATATTGTTGATTCTAATGTCATGACTATCAAGAGTTGTGTTGAAACCCTAGGTTACTCACAACCTTCAACACAAGTCAATCTTTCAATTCCTTTGACTACTCTTATGACAAGTATTCCTACTTTTACCTCCAACATCATGGCTACTTCAACTCAAAATGTCATCCCTTCAACAATTAGTCATGGGGGAAATCCCTCTTCTTCATTTAATCCTCCATCTTTACCAATGTCTTTCATAAGTATTCATGTTATACCTCAACCAATCAATATGACACAAGGGGGCCATTCCTTCAACAACTTTGTTCCTCGTTTAAGTGTCACTTTTCCTATCCATTCATCACCTATTCCTACTTATCATAATATCCCACCACTTTATTTTCAATCAATTCCTTCTTTCAATAACATCACACCACCTTCTCAATCAACTATGCTTAACATCAATTTCTCTACCGAAGTGATAATAAACAATCTTGTTCAGACTATGCCTTCCTTAAAACAACAAATTGCTTCTATGAGTCAATCCAAGTTTGGTGTGACCACCTTTGATGTTGCGAGCCCACTTTCTTTTGATATTGTTAAAGTTGTGCCACGTAAACATGTTGAGATACCTCAACTAGAACTCTATAATGGAAAAGGTGATCCTCTTACACATGTCAAAACATTTCAAAACAACATTGGTCCTAAAATCACTTTGACTTATTTAATGTATTGTAAACAAGGTGTTAACTAAAAAGTGACCAATTTCATTGGTAGATATAAGAATTTATTTTCTCCAATTTATTTTCATGTACCTGATAATTATAATCAATGAATTTTTATTTCAAATTTACAAATAGATATCAAGGAAAAGTTTCTTTTATTTGAGTTTACTTCATTTCCACAATTGTGTGTAACACTCCACAATTATCAACTTTGTGTGAGTCAAATGGATCAATCCACTCCTATGGCTCTAAGTGATAAGGGCAAGAGTGTTCAACAACCTTTTGTGAAGTTAAAACCGACAAAAAGCTTCATCAAGTTTAATGATACAATCAACAACAACAATGTGAATGTTACAACATGTGTGCCTTCTATTTCTAAATTTTTGCCAAGAGAAAGATAGTTTACTTGTTGAATGAGTATTTACATAGTATTATGTCTCAGTTGTTGCAAAGAAATGTTATCAAAATTCCTCCTATAAAACCAGTTGATCCTTCTAAACTTGCATCCCCCTATTTTAATAACAATTCATTATGGCAATTTCATCATCAACCTAGTCATGATATTGAGAAATGTTTCGCATTAAAAATAAGATTCAATATTTGATTGATAATAATACTATATCTGTGGTAGGTGTGAATGATAAAGGGAATAAATCAGTAGCTCCTCCTAATCAAAATCTTAATATTTTCATTGATCCCTTACCTTCTCATACCCTCTAACGTTATTGAGATTGTGCCTAATTCTTTCTATTCTGAGGAATTCACCTCTATCGTTCCAAACTTGGTAAATATGGTAGAAAAACAAGATACACCTAAGGAGCCTTGTATTACATTTGACCCTAGTGATACCATTAGATCACCTGATGGCCATTTATACATAGTTGCAAAGGTTAAGGATATACCTTGTGGTGGTGCCCTTATCGATCCCTCTTTCATGGTTAATGTCATCAATGAGTAGTATATTTTCACTTTATGATTGCATAAACCAATATATGATGCCTCTAATGTGGTTGTGAAGTTATTTTATGGTTTCTCTTATCCTACCATTGGCTCTATCACCCTTCCTATTGAAGTTCATACTAAATTCATGGATGTTGACTTTGTTATCATAGCCTCTTCCAAGCAATTCCAAGTGAAGTTGGGCTACCCTTGGCTATCTTCCATGAAGGCTATTGTTTCTCCAATCTACAAGTGTCTCAAATTTCCTCACAATGGAGAAACCGTAACTGTGAACCATAGCTTATTTCATCCATCCAATAGAAGACCTGATGTTCCTATTGATTTATTCTAGACTAAACAATTTCAATCTCTTCCATCATGGAGCAATGCTCTTTCTCAATCTTATAAAAAATTGAATAAATATATGATCTTATCCTTAAGTGGACCTAGATCCCCAACACTTGACATTCTTATTATTCTTCAAGATGACATTCTTCCCCTCATGGATAGAAGTAATCTCCCTCCTAAGGAAGATCATCAACCTATTCCTATGGATGTGACTATATCTTCTCCTAAGAAGAACAACAATATTCTTCCTAAGGTTAGACTTGTACCTCCTCCTCATGATGGACTTGTTCTTCTTCCTACACCTAACATTCCTCCTTTCTATGATTTAGCTCCAGCTCCTCCCTCTTATAAAGGGAAGAGGCCCGCTTCTCATCTTGTTCAACTTAAAAGACCTCAACCTAAACCTTCAAATATCAAGGAGAGAACATCTGAGGCCCTACCCCGGCCCGTCCTAGCATTTTAGTGATTTTAATTATGGAACTATTATGGATGCTTCATTTCTATGAATTATGGATACAAAATTTTATATGATCCCAAGATTGGATAACATTGATACATTGATGCTTCATTTCTATGCATTATGGATATAAAATTTTATATGATTCTAGGATAGGATAACATTGAGATGGTGTATGTCATTTATTTTATTTGGAGGACTTTACTATGATGTTAGAAATATAATGCATATCTTATGAATGGAATAAATTTATGAGGATTATCATAATTCCTTATGTGGATTGATTTGGATGTATGGTAAATTGATTTGTATGATGGCAAAAAGTATGCAGAGTGATTGATTTGTATTCATATTTATATGTTTAATATTATATGAGGTTATTTGGGAATGACTAATGTGTAATTGATATGTGTAGGAAAATTATCCATGTGACCATGGAAACAATATGGATTATCAAGCCTAGACCTTTGTACGTTCATAAAACTAGGGGTTGTCTATTTGGAAAGACAACATCCCGTATGTATCGTATTTTATTCGTAAACATTAATGTTTGCAAGTGTGTTAAATTGTATTTATTAATTTGTTTAATCTAACAAGAGTCAATTTCCATGTGTAATTAAGTAATTTATTTTATTGTGTCACTTCACACATGTGGTGTATAGTGTTTTGATTTTGACATGTCTCTTGGAGGGAAATTGTTTCAACCAAAGCCTTTTTCAAATATTTGAGTGTGGTCCCAAATTTGCCTTGGGTAGAGAGTCTTTGGAGTGGTCAACTCAGGTTTGACCCCTAGGTTAACTTAAGATGGGGTTCTAAGGGGTCAAATGGACTCCTAGGGTTAGTTTAGGGGATTTTATAAAGGTCCATATGGTATGCCTATGGGTTAGGGGTATTTTTAAGCATGTAACCACTCCCATGTGACTGATTTGACCCCTCCAAAATTGGTTTTCCCAAGATGAGAGAAAATCCATCTTGGAGGACTTCTTCTAGGTTAGCTAACTTTCCCTTCTTGTGTCAATTTCCTCTTCTCTAGTCTCTCTTCCCTTCTTTCAAGTTTTCCAATTTTACTAACATATAAGAGGTTGGGAAGACCAACCAATGTGAGCTCTTACTCTATCCAAAAGGTTTGAAAGAGAGAGAGAATATTTCTTAAGAAATGGTTTGAGACTTAGGAAGGTAATCACCCACTCTCCATCTTTGGAGAGTAGATCTTGAAGTTTTGAAAAGTTTAGTATAAGAATTTAGGCTAAGTGTTGAAAGGAAAGAATTGTGGATTTGGGCAGCTATACTCCAAACTATCCCTTGCATAACTTTGGCAAATTAAAGGTTGGTATAATATCTTTCTATGTATGTTGGAAAAATGTTTGAAAGATTGTATGTATTTCATTGTTTTCTCCCTTTGTGTTTTTATTTGTGAGGAAAGATGTGTGATATTTCCCTTGTTTTTGGTTAAGCATTTTATTTGTGTTTTGGGTGTATTCAAGGCCTAACTCACCCTTGGGAGGGTAGAGTGGCCTTGGGGTGGAGGGTTGTTTAATAGCCTTAGAGTAAGAGGCTCTCTTTGGAAGAGAGTGATCTCAAGGGATTTTTGTGACCCTTGTTGCATAGTTATTGTTTATGCATTTGGGGGTCGTAAGGGAGATATTATGGCTTGTATGCCTTGGGGGTCATAAGGATGTTGGGACAAGTTTGGAACTTGTGATGTGTTCTTGGTTGCCTTGTAATGGCTTTGTGTTCTACTATTTTGTAGTTTCTCATCAAGGTACTTAGTCCACCTTCACCCATGTAAAAATCACATTATGTGATGATGTTAAGCCTTGGGATGGGAATGTGTTTGTTGTGAGTTTGTCATGCTTGTTTGTGTATTGTTTGAGTGTAACCTGTCTAGGTCTTTGTTCTCCAAGCTCGGGGGTGGCTTCTAGTAAGCCTAGGTTGGGAGGTGAGCCTCCATGGTCACAACCTTAAGACATTGTATTGCAGGTTTGTTTGGAAAGGAAGGAAAGAAAAGATAGGAGTTGCTACTATCATCATTTGTTAATATTGCTATTGTAAAATGTATTTACTTTTGAAGCCCTCATTTAATAGAATGAGAGGCTAAGTTGGGTGTTCACCCTTTTGTAAAAGTTACTATGTTGAAAATAAAATTATTCTTTATACCATGATTTATTTAAAATGAAATGCATTCTTTTATTAAGTTTGTTATTGCAAGAAAGGAATGAAAGTAAAAATGGAATAAATTTTCTATAGTTTTGAGTTAAAATCTATTTGCATTTATTTCTTGAAAATAAAAGACATTTCTATCTCTTTATGCATATTGTAAAATGATGGAAATGAATGAATACTAAAGCATGAATGTTAGTGAAAGAAAATAAAACCATTACTTCTATTTATTTATTTCCAAATGCAAAATATGGGTAAATGGATTTTGGAAGGAACAATAATATTTCATTTTAGCATGAATATAAAGTTTTAAATGATTTTTGGGCATTATAGTTGTTGCTGCAATTTATTCATTTTTGCAGTTATTTCTTTATAAAAAAATGCAGAAAATAAAGGTAGATAAATTAATTTATTTCAAAGGTTAACTATATGGTATTAGAAATAAAAAGAAATATATTTATTTCAATAGGTTATAAGTTTCTTTAAATGATTTAAAGAAAATACATATATGTTTTAGACTTCAGGAAATATTGCATATACATTTAAAAAATAAAAATAGATTGTTTTATATGCCTTGTATTAGTAGAAAATATGTAATATATTCATTTCTAAAAGATTTTACTTTAAATCTAATAAAAAGGGAAAAGTAATGTTTTTTATTTGACTATTATTTTATTAATTTCCTCCATTATTAAAAAAACAATATACTATAACCCTAGATATCTTTCTGAGATATATATATATATATATATATATATATATATATATATATATATATATATATACATTATAAATGTACATGTATTTATAAAGATCTATATATATATAACGTTTTATTTAAACTAAAAAAAAAAAAAAAAAGAGCCTACGACTCCCTGCGGGAAGACCCATAGCTCGACCGACCCGTGTTGTGCCATTCCCTATGGCCGACGACCTGTAGTAGCAGCCGCAGCCGCACTGTGGGCCGCAACGCACAGTGGGGGTCACTTCGGTCATTCCCCGTGGGTGGCGACCGCACCCGCACTGTGGACCGCAACTCTGAGGGGGCGGCTTCGGCCGTTCCATGTGGGTGGCACCCCACAATAGCGGCAACAACCGCATTGTGGGTCATGACCCTAGGCACGACTACGGCCGACCTTGTGGAGAGCCCCAACAAAAACACCGATGCCTGTGAATAACACCCTCTGCAATTGTTTCGCCCACCCTGCATAACACATAAAACCCTAACCCAGTTCGTGTTAGGGTAGATAAGAAGCTTAAAAAAAAATAGAATGGTTGGTTAACTTTATAACTTTTTAATTAGGTTTTCATATGTTTATTTTAATGTTTAGTAAATGAAAAAGGGGGGAAACCCTATTCAAAATTTGAATAGGGTATCCTCATATATATTTGGAAAACTATATGATTATATTTTTACTTAATCATTAATTTTAAGCCAGCTAATTTTAATACTTCTTATATATGTGTTTATATATAGTTAAGTGTATATATATATATATATATATATATATATATATATATATATATATATATATATATATATATATATATATATATATATATATATATATATATATATATATATATATATATATATATATATATATATATATATATATATATATATATATATATATATATATGTATAAGAATGTGTATGTGTAGATTTAGTTTGAGTATTCTATTATATATATATATATATAATAAATGCTATATATAAAAATATAGGTATATATGTTTATGTATAAGATGTTTAAATAGATTTGGAATGGATATTGTTTCTGGAACTCAGACCAAAGGAAACATCTTTAATTTGAACTTCAATGAGAAGGCTTAATTGATTGGACATATTGATTAAGGTTGGTTATGGCATAAAAGGATGTGTCATTTAAATTTTGATTGCATAGTGAAGATCACTAAAACATAGGTTGTTAGAGATTTTCCCAATATTGTTAAACCTCATAATCCGGTATAGAAAATATTAAGACATGGGAATTAGTTCAGATAGGATGAAAATTGGATAAAAGAAATGGAAGAAGATTTAAGATAATTTATTGAAGCAAGGATGAAAATTGGATAAAAGCATTGGAAGAAGGATTAAATCAGATAGAAAAGATTAAGACATGGGAATTAGTTCGTAGACCTAAAGACAAAAATATTATTGGAACTAAATGGGTTTTCAGGAATAAATTAAATAAGGAAGGTCTAGTTGTGAGGAAAAAGGCTATATTAGTTTACAAAGGATATTCACAAGAAGAAGGATTTGATTATGGAGAGACTTATGGTCTAGTTGCAAGAATTGAAGTGGTATGACTATTTATGGTCTAATTTGCACACAAGAACTACAAAGTATATCAGATGTATGTCAAATGTACATTTCTAAACAGAGACCTAGAAGAGGAAGTCTACTTTGAGTAGCCCGATGGATTTTCTTTTTCAGAAGACAAAGACATGGTTTGTAGATTGAAGAAATCTTTATATGGACTAAAACAAGCCCCTAGAGAATGGTATGCTAGACTAGACAGATATCTTTTAAAGATTGGTTTTAGCAACGGTAATGTTGTTAGTAACTTATATTACAAAATTGAGTAGGATGATATATTGATTATTGAAGTCTTTTTAGATGATATCATTTTTGGAGGTGAATAAATTCTATGCATGAAATTCGCTAATGATATGAAGAATGAATTTAAAATGTCTATGATTGGTGAGATGAAATTTTTCTTTTGTTTGTAGATTACTCATACTGATAAAGGTATTTTTATTTGTCAAACTAAGTATGTGAAGGAGTTACTTAAGAAATTTGGACCTAAGAATTCTAAACCTATCGGTCCTCCTATGATAAGCAGTTGCGAATTGTCAAAGGATGATGAATCTCCGAGAGTAAATCCAAGTAGATACAAATCGATGATTGGTGGATTGTTGTACCTAACTCAAACTAGACCTAATATAATGAACATTGTTTGTATTGCTTCTAGATTTCACTCAGATTCTAGAGAAAATCATGATATTTCTATTAAGAGGATATTCAAATATTTGGTATGTAAAACAGAGTTTGGGTTATGGTATCCAAAGAATGATTACTTCATATTATGTGCCTATATAGATTTTGATTGGGTAGGAGATGTGGATGATCAAAAGAGAACTACTGGTGGTGTATTCTTTCTTTGAAACAAGTTCATTTCATGGCTTAGCAAGAAACAATCATGCACTTCATTGTCTAATGCTGAAATAGAGTATGTAGTTGCTGGTACCATCTGCACTAAGATTTTATGGATGAAACAAATTGTAAAAGATATAAGGATAATTTATGATGAGCCTACTATTATCCAGTATGATAATACTATTGCTATTGATATGTCAAAGAATCTTGTATTTCAATCCAAATCAAAACACATTTCTATAAGGTAGAATTTCTTGAAGGAAAAGGTTGAAGTAAAGGAAGATAGATTGGTTTATGTGCCTACTAAGGAACAAATTATAGATATTCTAAGTAAACCATTGCCTAAAGATACTTTTGAATATCACAAAGACTAGTTGGGGGTCAACACCCCTCTAGAAGAGACTTCGTGATGCAGGGATGCATTAATCTATTCTCCTTATCACACATATCCTTTTGATCGAGGTTGATGAGATGTTGCTACTACTCAGGGGGAGTAGTCAGCTATTTGGTTTAGTATTTTGGTTTGATATTTGTACTTTGTTATTGATGTCAAAGGGGGAGAAGGTGTTTATATTAAAAAACTATCAATATTTTGGGAGAAGGTGTTAATCTAAGGGGGAGAAATATATTTCAAATCAATCTTTTGGGATTATGTTGGTATTCCTTGGCACTTGGATGTTTTTCACATTCAGTGTTTCCATCAATACCAAAGGGGGAGATTGTTTGGAATATGTTGGATTTGGTTAAGTGTTGTCATTGATGTCAACACTATATCCCAGTTGGACCTATCCCAGTTAGTCTTGGTGATCATCTTAGTTTTAATTCTGATCCGGTATGATCAGAATCTCTGGATTTAGTTTTGGATGTTTATTCTAGATGGTTATATTCTTTCCATATTCTGTTGGTTCATAATTTTATGGTCTGGTTGCTAATTCTTTTGTTCCCGATTGATATTTCTTGGTAACAGTTAGCTTTATCGGTAAGCGATATTTGATGATTTGGTTAGATGATTTTGATCTGAGTTATGGGAAATGTTTCTATTGTGATAAAGATGCTTCTTGATCATGTCCTAACTATTTGGTAGTGTTGCAATGGTTGGCGTGTTGTTATAATGGTCCTATTTAGATCTGGTTAGACTTTATGTTATTTCACTGAGGATTTGTACCTATTGTTGGATTTTGGTCTTAGCCAAAATTTAGGCGGATGTAATTGTTCAGGAATTTGAATTAGCTCCATGATATGTAATGTAAATCATAATATTGGTCCGGTGGTATCGTGTGATGTAATTTTTATTATTATGGGTTTATGGGTTTAGGGTCTAGCTGACCTTGTCAATAAAGTTGATGATCTGTATTTATAGGTGACTTATTCATGTAATCCTAGAATGTTTTTTGGGATTGGTGGTTATATCTGCATTATCAGAGAAAGGATTATGTTGAAATAGAGTCATATCATTTTTGGTGAAGGATTTGTATTGCAGGGTAGACATATGTGCTTAATCGGAACTATATCAAATATTAGTACATTAAAAAAATTCAGGCAAATGCATGTTGATCATGCCAAAATTCAAAAAATTGAAAAAAAATGAGAGATATCTCCAAAGGCTCAGACATAACCAGCATCCGTCTCCTTAAGCACTATTGCCTTAGGTTCGATGTCATCCTCCTCATGTAGATTCTTCTCACTTTCTTTAGCTTTCTAATAAAGAACTACTTTCAACACCACAGGGCAGTCCATCCCACACTCCACGTGGACGACTGAGTAAGCCATTTCCTTTGAGAGACAATCATCATTCATAATCTATTATTCACTTGTATGTACCATTACACATCCAAGATCCCTTGATCAAGATCTTGAACCACCACAAATTAATTAACCTCAACTCTTGCTCCCAATGACATGTAGCAATTTTGTGGCAATGGGGTATGGAAATTGGCATCGATATTATCCAGGACAACATCAATCTCATAGAGAAAATAATTCTTGAAGATCATTTGAGCTATTTTCTTTACTCATTACTTACTCACCCTAATATATACCAGCATGATGACGAACATGGCCAGGATATCAGAGTTTACCCAGTACATGTGTTAAGCTTTGATAAAATCCCCATCCAAAATTATTTTTATAATATGAAGTATTAGTGGGTGCTTCGTGGCCATGACTGCTAGGAGATGTTTATTAGAAATTTCCACCAAGAAGGCCGTCTATCAGTTGGTGGACTCCAGCATTATAGGCGTATCCATCCCTAGAAACCCTAGCACCCTATGCCCAATCACATCGCTATAGCTCAAATTCACCAGGCAGTATTTGAAAAATAAGAATGGGGTGCTATAAATAGACCAAGCTTACATTCTAATGATCGCCAAGGTGACATAAGATGTCCTAGCACTTACTAATTTTTAATGAATCCTCATGTTCACCAACTTATATGCCATCCCACATTATGTTGAATATCAAATCCAAGCTTTCCTGTAAAGTAAGGAAAACAATTATCTTATTGATCAAAAAGGACGAGGGTGATGTGTCATGTGGGAATAGCAAGCATAGTTGAGGTATGATGTTTTCATGGTACTATATAATCATGTAGTGACAGACTGTAGATTCATTGATTAGAGAAATCAAAGAGGTTTCTATCTTTTGACATAGGACCTCTAAAGCCATGAGCTTGTCCTGAAAAATGCGCCTATTGTGCTCCTTCCATATTTTAAACTAGACGTGAATCCGAGCTTGGAATGGGCAATAAAGGTTTAATTTTTGCATTAAATTACACCAACACTTTAATCTATTGTACTATTACTAATTAAAAATTAGTAAAAATAGATGTCTAAGAAGCTTTTTATATTTATTTTTTCAATATTTTATAATGCTATTTTTATTTTCAATTTTTGTTTGTTTATAGAAACCCGTATAATTTATTGCTATATTTTCATTATTTTTAATACCTGTAAATTTTTGTGATATCTCGTTCTTACTTATATGTAGATTATTTTAGTTATTATCTGTTCCCTTTCTCTTTTTTTCTCAATTTGGATAAAATATTAAATTATTATAGTTTTATTATTTTTCTCTCTTTTTTTTGTATTAATCTTTTCTTTCTAATTCTTTTATGTTTGAATTATTATCTTACTATATATAAATATTGCATTAAACCTATATATATATGTATATGTATTTATATATGTCTATGAATAGTGATTAGTTTTTAAAAAGTCATTTTCCTCCCCTCCTGTTGATGCTCTTGTGGCTCTTTCGGCTCCTTCCCTTGCTCTATTTGCCCCTGCGCTTGGGTGGTGTCTACTTGGTGGGGCTCTGGTTGGGTCCTTGAACTTGTCAAGCCTCCCTCCTATTGGTGCGTTTGACCTTCACGACTATTCTCTCCCTCCTCCCTATGCAACGTTTGGTTGCTGATGGAGGCTCTCTTCAATCTTCACCCACGCCCACTGCACAGGGGTTTCGTGTTGGGTCCCCCATGACTGGTGTCTCTAACCCAATTTTGGATTTGGAGGCCCTTGCTACTGCTGCTAGGGATGCTTGGGGTGAAGATGCTCTGCCCATGCCCTTTGCTGGAAAGCGTAGCTTTTCTCAAGTGGCTAAATATGCTGCCCAGTCCTCTAAAGGGGTTCGTCCTCTTCCTTGTGCCATGACCTCTCCTGTTCTGGTTTGTGGCCTTGAGGTTCTAGAGAGTGTTGACTTCTATCAATGCATTGCTTTGGTCTACAGATTTACTAGGTTTTGGCCTTCCATCCCAAACCTTCATCATTGGGTGAGTGGTTCTTTTGTTGCCTCCTTTAGGTCTACTCATGATCGTGATTTGATTTTGTGTAAGCTATGGACTTAGGGGGATCACTCCCTCTCTATTAAGCCCTAGACTCCTTCCTTCAACCCCCTTATGAAATCTCTCTCTGTTTATCTAGTTTGGGTCCACCTCCCCAATATCCCCCTCCATTTCTGGGAACCTTCTTGTTTTGAGGCCATCGGTAACTCCATTAGCAACTTCTTGAAGGTTGATGATGTCATGTTCTCCATGGGTCATTCTACCTTTGCTCGTCTATTAATTGATCTTGACATATCTCTGGCCTTCCCTAGGGATGTGGTTCTTAGGGTTGGGGATAGGCCTTGGACTCAACCGCTGGATTATGAAGGCCTTTCTTTTTTATTGTCGAAGGTGTCTCTCAATGGGTCACCTTGCTTTTGACTATTCTCTCTCTCGTTGCAAAGGTGTTTCTACTTGGTGGAAGGATCCTACGGAAGACCACTTGATGATTAATTCTTTAGATTCTATTTCGGTTGATTCATCTCAAGATGAGGTGCCTCTTATTGTTGATGAAGCCGTGGTTGATGTTACTGTTGTGGTGGACCCTTCTGCCTCCTTGGTTCCTGCACTCATTGCTGCTGCTCCTCACCTTTACTTTGCTCCTGGCAATTGTTCTATTTTTGTTGCTCAGCTCCAACAGTAGCGTGGCAGTGACTCTGTATGAGTCTTCCCCACTTGATTCTTCTTTGAAAGTTCCTAATGATAGTTTTTCCTAGACGGTTGTTTGTCGTAGGTGGAAAGGAAAATCTAACCCCCTTTCCCAAGCACCCCCTTGTCATGTTTCGGGTTTTCCTCCCCACTCTTGATTTGGGTTGGGTTGTTGATGGTTTTTGAGGTTGGTTTGGCCTGTCCAAGTTTGCTCTTTTGGGGTTTGCACCCCTGCTTGGTCTATTTAATTTTGGTAGCCTTCAACTTTGTAAAGGGTCAGTGCCCTAGTTAACACTGCTTTTAAAAAAAAAAACAATTATTAATATTATTATTTTATGAAATATAAAATTGTTAAAGGCTATCAATATTTGTTTAAATAAATATATATATTAAAAAATTAAAGAATTATATTATTAAAATCTCTATAACTATAAATATTAAATTCTTGACAATGAATTAAATGCAACGCACCTTTTGCATTGTTATTCCCTTTCTAATAAGTGACTAGTATTTTTTTAACATATCAACACTTAAATTTATATTTTTTCTATCTTTTGCTTACTTGAAGTGGTGATATAATATTATTTCCTTGATTACCTACTATTTTAAAAAAAGATTATTTTGATGCCTATACATTATAATATAAATGTTGAATTTATAGGTAGACGATGTAAGACAAAATAAGACAAAATAAGCTCATCCATAAGTTTTAAAAAAATATTCCCCTTTTCTGCTCAGTAGACATTTCAAAACTTGCCAAATGGGATCATAGTGAATTTTAAAACTCAAGTCTATAGATATCTGACAGATAGTATTAAATACAAGTCAGAAGTGAAAAAAATTATTAATATGTTTTATGTATAATAACATATATATATATTTTATATTAAATTTTACAGCTACATAGATCAATAAGAAGAATAAAGAAAATGATACTTTCATGATTATTAAAAAAAAATTAAATTCAAGACTATAAGATTTTTGTTTAGAAATTTTAATTCTGTTTCTATAACTTTAACTTCTCCAAGCCAAAGGAAAAAAACAACAAATCAATTCTGATCACAGACTGATCTTAGTGTCGCATGACTACACCTGCAACCTAAACATTCATATCATATTCCCATCACATTCTAAACATTCATATTTCACAGTCGAGCTGAACTGATTAGGCGTGACAACACCTGTCCCCAACACAAAAATGGTCTCAAAAATGGAAAAAGGAGGAAGAAATGCATAATTATGTTGCCTTTGCACTTGAAGATGATTCAAATTTCAGTCACCTCTTTCAACCTATTTTTAACATTATGGGGCAAGTATTGCCTTGCAGCCACTTCAGAAGATTGGTGTAGTAACTGTAGAGGGGGTTTTTGCAACGACATTTTCTAGATCCTTAAACGTTTTCTCCAAGTATATTAAATACATTAGGAACACCAAGGTTTACCTCTGTCATTTCAATTTCTTCCGGTGCTAAATGTCTTAACAAAGCTACCATCACCCGCGGATTTGTCCCGTATATACTCTCTATTTTTTATGTTGAATCCGCTTCATTCCTTCTCATTCAACTCTGAATCATCAGAATCATATACGTCACTGGACTAAAAAATACAAACTACAATAGCATGAGGGCATGAAAATGACCTGAAACATTATAAGAAAATAGAGGTTTCAAGTTAAAAGCGAGTGGGTCAGAAAGAAAAGACTTAAACTAAGATACATTTGTAAATAGCCACCTCAGGAATAAAGGAAAAACTGTAATTTACAAATGAAGAAGGGCTCGTATTTCACTATTTGAAGAGAAAAACGATCTCGTATGCCACAGTGTTTTCTCTTCAAATAGTGAAATTGGAGCTCCTCTTCATTTGTAAATAGCCGTATTTCCTTGATTGCTGAGGCAGCTATTTACAAATGTCAGGTTTGGGATTTACCAGGTTCTACTGAGTTTTGAATTAGGACATTATTTATTTTACATTTAGGGTTTATCTTAGTTGGGTTTATTTCTAGTTTAAGTGTTTCGTTTCTTACCTTCTCGCTTTTAGATTGTACCCTCGTATTTTCTTAAAATGTTGCAGGTCATTTTCATTCCCTCATGCTATTGTAGTTTTAGTTTTCAATCCAATTGACCAATTCTCAACATTTGTAGACATTAATGTAATTTCTCTGATTCTTTTTCAAAGAAAAACTAGTTAACTTCTAGAAGGGGTGTATCGAATTCCTTGACTGTGTGGATTAAAATTAATTTCAGACAAATGAATTGATAGCTGATGTATTACAAATATCCAGTATACCAGTCTATGATACGTATATCCCATTAAATGACTTCTGAATTTGTATGACTTGCCATGCTAGGAAGGCTAACCACTAAATGAATCATATATCTTTTCTTTTGCTCAGCTCTGATGATTAGGTTGAGATCCTTTTGACAATTTCCTCCATGAAATAACTGTAGTACCCTCATATTCAATTTGACGGTGAAACTCTGTGGAGGTAAGTCATTAGTGTCATTTAGCCAGGTCTTACCCAACTACACGTCCCTCATGTTTTCTAGTTTTCCAGCCAACTCGTTGTAGATGGATTGTCTACTACATATAGAGTGAGGCAGGCTATTTTCTAGGTATATTTGATATTTGGAAGCAGCACAATTATTACTGTGCACCAACATTCTTTATATAGAGAGAAAGAGATATAGAGTTCAAGGTCATAAATAATCCATCTACATTGATCTGGGAAGAACTGCCAAGTAATCCATCTACATTGAACTGGGAAGAGCTGCCAACTAAGATCTGGCAAAATGAATGGACAAAGTAATGAGTTAATATAAATAATTTTTATAATGCAAAGGTTTTCTTCCCAAATAATAAAAATTGTTAATTGAATTCTATTACTTATCTCTACAGAAATCTTTTTATCAGAACATTTGAGTTCTCAAAAATTAATTGATGCACCTGTTTTATGTGCATTTTAGCAAACTATCTACAATATCTCACAATGCGATTCACTTTGTGATATTGAAATTTAAATAATTTAGAAAATAAAATTTCTAAAACGTTATTTTATCCGATTTTTTTTTAAAAGATTGATTATTCTAGTCTGGGTCTATGCACACGTAACAGTAAACATTTTCTATTTAAAGCATGAATTCTATGTTTTTCATTCAACAGATTTCTCAATGATCTGAAATTTAACAAATAAAAAAGATGAGAGTTAACATCCAGATTATTTATACAAACTCTAATATCATATTTAAAAATATAATTTTAACTGCAACACATGGATAATTGGAATCATTTTCACTTTATAGGAATGAAATTATATTAATAATTCATATATGTAAGCAATAGAAAAAATTATATCAGTAACAAAATCACATATTTCTAGTTTGTTCTTGTCTTTTTTATGTTGATTTCAAATAATTACATTTTTAAAGCAATAGAAAACAAGTTTGTTCATGTTCTTTCTTATGATACAAACAATTTTGTAAAATTTAAAAGAAAGGAAAGAGAGACACTTATCAAACATCTTATGTTGCTTCTCAATAATTCAATGTTTGATTTACGACTAAGAAAGTTGAAAATAAAAGCAAGAGAGACACTTATCAAACACTTTATATTGCTTCTCCTTTATTCAATCTCGATCTACTACTGAGAATGTTGAAAAGAATGGAAAAAGAATCTTTGATAACAATTTCTTTGCACTTAAGATTGGGAAAAATCTCTCTGTAGTAATGAAAACCTAATAGCAATATGCAAAATCTGTTATCCATTTTTAAGTCAAATTGGGGTGCATGGCTTCTTGTTTAGCATCACTACAATATTTTAATAAACATCTTCTATCAAGATGTAAAGAAAACATTTCTAATATTCTCAGTTGAAAAGTCTCTACAGTAGAATTGGTGCAAAGTCCAATATTCTTTTATGCTTATTGCATATGGGAGAACATAGGGTAGTGCATGAAGTTTAAAATACAATGTTTTTTGCAAACCTAAACACTAAATTAGACAAAAATGCAGAAGAAAAAAATTTAAAAAATATCATGGTAATATGAAAAAGTGGAATTTAAATGAATCCAAAATTGAAAGGTTTATTCACTCACCTACATACTTTCTTCAATCCATAGAAATATTTTCATTGTTATAGCCATGCAACATTTAATATGTGAACACACTCTTTGGTTCAGACCTGTAAACTTGCACCTCCTAGGATATTCAAACAAGTGAAGGTCATGAGATAGATGATAGATTGGAAAAAATTTGATTGATATCCTAGCATAAATTGTTGAATGGTTGAACTGAAATTACTCAAATAGATAGTGGGTAGGTAGAAAAAATAATTTTTTGAAATAAGGGATCCAATAGATAAGAAGGGTAGGTAACCAAAAAATTGTTTTATTTTAAAGAACAATTAGTAGTTTAATTTTTTAAGAGTTTCCTATATTATGATCCAACAGCTACATAGGGTAGTTAGTATTTCCAAGAAGTTGTTTTTATAATTTTCTAGTAAATTTATGCCACGTTCTTATTAGATGGTTATGCTAAAGAGTTAAGAGTTGATCTAATTATTACATAGAGTAGCTAATATTTTCAAGGTCTTTTTAGTATAATTTTCCACCAATCTTGTGTGTGACAAAGAAGTGATCCAATAGTTAAAAATGGTAGGTAAGGTCATCCAATAGTTACATAGGATACTTAAGATTTCAAAGGAGTTGTTTCTATAATTTTCCAATAAACTTATGGCCCATGGGAAATAAGTGTTGAGTAGTTAAGTCAGGTAGTTGGGAAATAATTTTTTATGGTAAATGGGTGATTAAGATTTTGAAGGATTTGTTTCTATAGTTTTCCACTAAACTTATGCCCCATGGGAAATAAGTAACAAAATGGTTTTGTTGGGTAAGTAAGGAAATATCATTTATTTTTTATTGTTTTAAGAGGATAATGATGGAATTTGTTTTCCCAAAAGGGGATTTCTATGATTCTACTGTAAACATATGCCCTTGAAAAATAAATAATCCAATTGTTATGTAGGGTAGGTAAGAAACATAATATTCATTTTTTTTAGGAAAAGTATGTAATTTATATTTCCAAAGTGATGTTTCTATAACCTTTTTTATAAGTTCTTGTTACTATAAATAAATAAACAAATGACTATGTAGAATAACTAAGAGAAAAAATTATTTATTTTCACAATGTTGGGGTGTCCCCACAACTTAGCCTATCCTAAGCCTCACTTAGGGAAATAATAATCCTATGAACATTGATGACAATAGATCACAAGCCAATATAGTTTTATTTCTAATTTTGTTTTAAGGAATAATGATGAATCATGATCAAAGTAAATAAAATAAAATAACATTTAGCTATGATATTAGACTTGAATTATTTATAATAAAATGAAATAAATAAATTAATAGTTTAGTATGTGAAAACTGTGATGAAAATAGTTAAACATGGAAAATGGCTATTTAAATTAGAAAATAGAAACATAAATTTTATTCCATTTTCCTTGTTTCAAAAAATGGGATGGGTAAGGAAGGAAACTCTCTATATTGTTAGTCTTTGTTGTATATTGAGAGACATTAAACTGTCTTTTAAATTCAATCATAGGACATGGAAATATTTAATGGGTGAAAGATGGAAACAGGATCAGGAAGTGCTTTTCAATTTTTTTCATTGATATATCTAATAGTAAACATAATACAGGAAGAATAGAAGGAGAAAGTATGAGCCAAGGGGAATTTGTGAATTGAGAGTTGAAAACTTGGTCAGAACCAAAAATTGGAATCCTAAGAAAGAGGTCAAATATTTTGGAGATTTAAAGAGAATTTAGAAATGGTCCCCATGTTAAAAGTTGTTCTCTCCTTGCAGGGTACTAAGAATTGGAAACTATAATCTCATATTCTAATTGATCAAGGAAGAGGGTTGAGAGTTGAATTTGATAAGTGAAACTGCATGAATCTCGGATAGGTTCAATAGAGAGGAGTGTCGCAATGAAAGATAGATAGGTTCAATAGAGAGAAGTATATCCCAAGATAGTGCCATAGAGGATTTGTTAGGTCAATTATTAGGAGAATCCCTTCCATTACTTTCAAAATGGGAATAATTGGGTGCATATTCACAACTCTAGTAAGGGCGAAAAGAGGTAGACCATTACAGCATACCAAAAAAATAGAAGGAGAAGAAATTTACTACAACAAATTGTCAAACAACTATAGTTTAGAGTAAAAAAAAATAGGCAAATATCTTTTAGTCTCTCAGAAAAGAAAGACTTCAAAAGTTCATAGTCTGTGCCAATCAGGAAAATAGGAAATAGATGAAACGTTCAATAGCAAATGATTTGAAGCAAGATGAAATAAGTAAACTGATTGGATGGGGTGAAATGAATAATAAAGACAGTGAAATTTCACAGAAGTGCATAACCAGTATGGATATCATAACACATCGGTATGGATATCATAACACAGTGAGAAAATACAGTCACTGAATTTTTGAAATAAAGATAGGAACATCTTCATGGTTTCAGACCTTATGGAGTCTTAGGTCACAAGTTCGAGTGACAAGAATAAAACAGTCAAACAAGGCAGTCTAAATACTGCTTGCAGCCATCCAAATATTTGTGAAAGACAGTGAGGAGATTATCTGCATTACCAAATACACGGAAATAAAGAACATTAGCCCCGTGATGAAGAGCATAGTATTCACAGAGAAATTCATGATAAGCTATCACAAAAGTGTAAATATTCAGATGTCACTTTCTGAAAATGGTGAATAAAGAGTAGTCCTTCATGCACCCAAAGGAGTCACAAATTATACTCAGATCAAAGTTCACTATTGAATTCCAAAAAAAATAAAAAAATGCTCAATCATTTACATCCTTGCAGATTAGAGAAGCATAAGGTTATGATTTCTATCCATACTCAAGCGAATAATCTTTTGATAGAATAGAAACTGATCCATTCAATAAGAGTAGCATATTCAAATATTTTGAATGTATTTTGAAGGAACTCAAACAGTGAAGAGTAAAGTAGTGCCTCAAACATGTACAGTGAACAGTCATAATATCATAGACGACAGTCACTCTTAGAATGGCAGCCTTAAAATCACTGAAGGACAGTATAGGCATAAGCATGGATATAAATTTAAAATATAGAATCCTAAGAAATGACAATTAGCAAAAGAGCAGATCCTAGTGCACGATAAACAAGCAGCAAAGATATAGTCATAATGTTTTCATGATGTCGTGAAAACCCAGATTCCAATTATGGCGATTTTTATACAGAAATGAAAAGACTTCAAAACGCAATGACCAAAAAAACCTCGTGATTTCACAGATTTTCAAAAACCTTTATTAGTCTGCAAAAGGATAATACTAAATCAAAGGAACATATAATGAAAGCATAAACCACAAGGTTCAGCCAGCTATCAATATGATAAGCCTCATGGACAGTCAAAGTGAGGTATAAAGATCATCAAGAGATAATCAAGATTTTGACCAATTGGTGCAGCCATCGTGAGAAAGACAGTCTCTAAAATCAATACCAAAAGATTAGGTTGCAGTCCTACTTCACAGAGCTTCATGAGATAATTGCAATAGTTTTAGATACAAAAGAAATATCTGTCAGTATGATTACACAAAGAGGAGTAATATCCATAAATGACAGTGAGCATAGTGCAAAGTTAATGTTGCACTAGGTCATAATAGAATACACGAGACAACCATATCACATCGATATTCAATGCACAATTAGTATTGCTTAGAAATCATAAATTATGATCATCATTGAGGACAAAGGAAAACAATTAGGGTTTGATAGTTTTGTGCAACCTTCAGTGGATAATAAGAATAGTAACAACCCTTTTGACAGAGAATTGTGGTTAAATACAAAAGACAAAATTTCTAATTACAAGTTCAAGGTATGCACATAAACATTCTATCATATTGTAAACATTCTATCATATTGTCAATACATGAAGCTAAAACATAGAGAAGGCTTATGTTTTCAGTTGACACAGAACAAAACCCAGATATATAAACATGGAAGTCACATATTAAAATCAAGCATGTATAAGACAATATTCTGAAATAACCCTTCATCAAGGAAAAAAGGAACAAAAGAAGAGAGGAGAGTCACACACAGTTAGACAACGCAAACACCTTCAAAGGCACAAGTTAAAAAAAACAGATAACATAAAACCCCAAGTACATGCACTTAAACAACCAGTTTCTTGCATTTTTATCAGAGAGACAATGATATAATATAAAAGATGGAGAAAATCAGACATACCGAGCTATTATTAGTTGAGAACTTAAAAATGCAAAAAAATCCCATTTTTGAGCTCCACTTCAAACTCTAACATGCATTTTGTAAAGAGGAGTCTTCCCAAAGTTGCAAAATATGAAAACCAAAATGATTTTAGGGTTAAATTTCTTATTTGTGCTCATGGCCTAATTTGTTTCATGGGCTTCTCCTTTTATTTTTATTTGTTTTTATAAACAAATCACTATATGCAAGCCATGGTGTATGACTTGAAATCATATAGCCTAGGTACTTTTCATTATAGGGCACATGCAAAAGAGCCAAAAGAACTTTAAGTTCTTTTATCTCATGTATTCTTTTATTTTTATTATTTATTATAATTTAATATATACTAATTAAAGAATAAGAAATAAACCTTTAATTTATATATATTAAATTATAATAAGTATCATATTTTTCCTTTTAATTATAAATTATAAATTTATTAAAGATTTATTCCTTATAAAATCTTAATAAATTTATATTAAATTATAAAATATATAAAAAAAAAATAATAGTTTTATTTCAACAATTGAACAAAATGAGTTTTTTTATTTAACTGTGTGAGTAAAACTATTTTTGAAAAAGAGAGATAAATATAAAGATAATATGCAGATTTTTCAAAGGAAGGCATGGGGAAACTTTTTTTTGTTTTCTCTCACTCTATTTTCGGCAGCAGTTTTGGATAGTGAGTCTTGTTTCTCAGTGGACCTATTTTTGGCAGCAAATTGATAGTTCTATTTGGGCACGAGATTGATAGTTCTATTTTTAGGGTAGGGTTTTTTTTTCATGTAGCATCAGTTGGGGTCCTATTTTGAGCACTAGAGGCTATTTTTGATATATTTTTGCATGAATTTTTTAGGCTATTTTGGACAAATTCACCCAAGGCTTTTCTATAGTTTATTTAATAGGGATTTATTGTGTTTTGATCCAGAAACCTTTGAGCTCAGTTTCTTTCATGTGCATGTATCCTTTCTTTTTATAATCATAGGTTTTAGGTTGTGTAAAAGAGATAATTATTGATTTGGTTGTGAAACTAGTTTTTCTTCCAACTTTATGATTTCCTTAGCTTTCCTCGGAAATGTTTATGTGGTTGAAGAGTACAATTACTTTGTGTGGGCAAATTTTTGTCATAGTTTTGTGAGTTTTTAGACTATTATCACTATATTTTTGATGTATAACCTCCTAGTTTAGTTGGAGTTTTTCAGTATTTTCATATTATCTCACTCTTTTCCACAATAGTTATTTAGCTTTTAGGAGGGATTCAAGAGAAGTTGGCCAATAACCCGAAGATTCACCTTCAACTTGAGCAACCCGCAAGCTTGAAGGTGTTTCCATGTTTCACAGGATTGCTTGGTTTTGCACTTAGCATAATGGGTGCAATCCTTCGTGACAACAATAAAAAAGGAAGAGAATTTGAAATTATGCTAGAACACTATTTTACTTAGAATCTATCCATTTAATATCATAGGAAGACATACATCTATAACAAACTAAGAGAATTTAATATTCCGCTAGAACACTAATTTACTTAGAATCTATCCCTTTCAGATCATAGGAAGACAATTATAAAAAAGGAGAGAATTTAATTCCACTAGACTTGGAAGTATTCTATGAATTTTAGGTATCTTAGATCCCCAACATGAAGAGAGTGAGAATTCTCAAAAAGAGAAACAAGAGTTAATTTAGAAAATTTTAGATTTAGAAAAAATAGAGGAGGAGGAACTTGGTTTGATATGCATAAAATCAGAGCAATTGGGAAATAAAAGAATCAAGGGAATTTTTGGGCTTTCATGAAAATAACCCTAATAAAGAAAAACTAGATTGTGGGAAATCACCAAGAAATAGTAGAGGCGGGAAATATCCATCAGACCTAAGGAAAAATTGTGGAGAAACAAAGGATTAGCTGAAAATTACAAGCTTGTGGAATTTAGAGAAGGGGAAGGTCATTCCCTTGGAGCAATGAAGTTATTATTGTAGAATATTAGGAGAATTAATTCCCCTAACAAACAATGTTTGGTTAAACATTGTATAAGAGCTTCAAAAGTATAAATATTCATTGTTCAAGAGACATAATTGAATGTATAACAAATTCTAACCTTCAAAAATAAATTAGGTTTGTGGGAAGTAGAATCAGTAGAAGCTATGGGAGCTCTAGGGGGTCTGGCTATGTTTTGGAACCGAGGGAGAGTGAGTTTTGAGAAGTTAGCATGAAAGAGGCATTGGCTAGGGAATTCTTTAAGAAATATTAATAGAGATCTTACTTTTATAATATGGGCCAACTTATAATAACCAACAATACGACTTGTGGAGAGAGGTGGAAAACTTCTTTCAAAACAAAAATCTACTAAAAATCATTTCTTATTAAGAGATTTCAATTGTTGGAAATAAGGAACACTAAGAGGGGGAGTGAATTAGTGTTATGAAAAAATTAGTTTTTTCACTTGTTCTTTTAAGAACTTAACAAATTTAATCAACAGAAGGATTCAAGAACAAAAGAACAAGAACCACAAAACCATAACACCATATTTTTTGTACGTGGAAACCCTGTTAGGGAAAAACCCAAGGTGGGGAATGGACATGCATTTAGCTCACTACCTATAGCTCACTGCTCAAAAGGAGGCTTGCTACCTACAAAATCATTAACAAAGTATTACATAAATGTTTGAAGTGAAGAAAAACATCTACAATATGTATATTTCATACACCTTATCTCTCACTCCTCTATAGACTATTATGTCAAAGATTCGAAGAACAAATCTCTATCTTGTGCACATGAAACTGCACACAATCGATCCTTTCGCATATCTTAAATGATAAATTATTTATAATAAAATGAAATAAATAAATTAATAGTTTAGTATATGAAAAGTGTGATGTAAACAATTAAATAAGGAAAATGAGTTTTTAAATTAGAAAATAGAAAAATAAATTTTATTTTATTTTCCTTGTTTCAAGAAATGGGATGGGTAAAGAAGGAAACTCTCTATATTGTTCGTCTTTGTTATGTATTGAGAGACATTAAACTATCTTTTTCATTCAATCATAGAACATGGGAAGATGGAAATAGGATCAAGAAGTGCTTTTTAATTTTTTTCATTGACATATGTAATAGTAAACAAAACTAAACAAGAAGACTAGAAGGAGAAAGTATGAGCCAAGGGCATCTTGCGAATCGGGAGTTGAAAACTTTGGTTAGAGCCAAATATTGGAATCCGAAAAAAGGAGGTCAAATATTTTGAAGGTTTAAAGAGAATTTAGAAATGTTGCCCATATTAAAAGTAGTTCTATCCTTGCAGGATACTAAGAATTGGAAACCAGAATCTCATATTTTTAGTGATTAGGAAAGAGAGTTGAATTTGATAAGGAAACTAAGTATTCATCTCGTATAGGTTCAATAGAGAGAAGTGTCTCAATAAAAGATATGAAGTCTTCTCACTAATCATGTTTTGAGGTAGCCCGAGATAGTGCCATAGAGGATTTGTTAGATCAAATCTTAGGGGAAGACTAGGAAAATAAATTCCCTTCCATTACTTTGAAAATGGGAATAATTGGGAACATGTTCTCAACTCTAGTAAAGGTGAAAAGAGGTATAAAATTAGGGAGTACAAAAAAAACAAAAGGAAAAGAAATTCTCTACATCAAATTCTCAAACAATTATAGTTTAGAGTCTTAAAACAGATTGGCAAAGATCTCTTAGGCTATTGGAAAAGAAACACTTCAAAATTTCATAGTCTATGCCAATCAGGAAGTTTGAACCTTCAACCTCACCCATTTATTTAAAAAGGAAATAAAAAAAATATTCCATAGCCAATGGTTTGATGCAAGATGAAATAAATAAAATAATTGGGTGTGGTGAACACTATTTTACTTAGAATCTATCCCTTTCAAATTATAGGAAGATAATTATAATAAAGTAAGAGAATTGGATTCTTCTAGAATTGGAAGTAGTCTATGAATTTTTAGGAATCTTAGATCCAGAACATGAAGAGAGTGAGAATTCTTAGAAAGAGAAATAAGAGTTAATTTATAAAATTTTAGATTTACAAAAAATAGACGAGGAGGAACTTGGTTTGATATGCGTAGAATGAGAGAAATTGGAGGGAAATAAAAGAATAAACGAAATGGATGTTTTCAGCCTCCATGAAAATAACCCTAATAAAGAAAAACCAGATTGTGGGAAATCACCAAAAAATAGGAGAGGTAGGAAATCTCTATCAGAGCTAAGGGAAAAAGATGGAGAAACAAAGGATTAGTTGAAAATTAAAAGCTTGTGGAATCTAGGGAAGGGGAAGGTCATTCCCTTGGAGGAATGAAGTTATAATTATGGATGGTTAGGGTAATTAATGCCCCTAACAAACAACATTTGGTTAAGCACCGAGAACTTCAAAAGTAGAAGTAGTCATTGTTCAAGAGACAAAATTGAATGCACAACAAATGATAAGCTTTAGAAAGAAATTAGGCTTGTGGGAGGTTAAAGATTTGTGGGTGTTGATGAGCGGAAGGTAGAGTTGTTTTTGGGCACCCAGGTCCTCTCCATATTTCCATGTTTGATTTCACGCCTATCTTGAGTTCTTGTTTGATGTGCCATTTTTATGGGCATTTTTAGTTGTTTGTATCTTTTTTTTCCCTGTTGTTGTCTTTCCCTTATTTTCCTCATTGATGCTGGCATTGTTGCTTCTATCTCACTATACTTAGTTATTTCTAGTTCTTCCTATAGAGGTGGTCTTGTCTTCTTTCAAGGTGGAGATGGTTCGTATTGGACATAACATTTCTCCTATTGAGGTGGAGCCTGATGCTATGATTGATGTTGGTGGGATGCTGATGGTGCCTTTTTTTGTGGTTGGCTTGGTACTGAGGCTAGTTTTATGGTTGTTTTCTCTCCATTAGTCCCTATTAAGGTGGTGATCTTGGAGGGTTTTATGTTCTTAGTTCTGGTCTTATTCAAGGTCAAGTTTATGGGGGCCTTTCTAAAACCCATGTGGGTTTCTTTTGTTCCTCTTGCCCATTCTCATGGATCTCTCTTTGAGGTAATTTTCTCTCCTATTGAGGTGGAGTGGTTGCAAGGGTTTTGGGTTGAGGGCCTATCTAGGCTTCTGCTATTTATATTGTTGGTTGAGGAATCCTGAGAACACCCAAATGAATTTCTTTGCAGAAGGTTTTGGGTGCCTTGTCAAAATCCTATATACTTGAATGTTCTTCAGGATGAGCTATTGTTGTTTGGGCGTTGATTGGTTGTGGGATCCTTGTGAAACCCACTCTCTTAGGTTGTGGGAGCCTTGTAAAACCCATTCTCAAGGTTGAGGGAGCCTTGAAAAACCCTATGTCTCTTGTTCCCCTTAGGGACATGCTCAATGCTGGCAGTTTTCAAGGGCCTAGTTTGGCTGGGAATTACTTTTGGTTAGGTTCAGGCTTTGTTTGTTGTGGCCTGGAGATTCTATTGCAGGTTATGGGAAACTAGGAAAACCCTTCTGATTGGTTGAGGGTGCTCGATAAAACCCTCATTCTTTATCTTTTGAGGACTATTTTTTGTTGACTTAGATCATCTATTTTGGCCACCCTAGGTTCTAATGTTTTACACTTGATGTCTGGCTGGTGTTTGGTTAGTTGTGGCTACTATATTTTTTCTGTTTAATTTTTTTGAAACCTTTGATTTTTGGGATATGGACACCCTCAAGTCCAAAAGGTTTCAGGTCATTTCTAAACTCGAGGTTCACAACCAGGTAGTCTAGTCTATTTTTTGATGACAACTCTATGATTTTAAAGGTTTTGGGGCCTATTCAAAACCTATTTTAACCAAATAAAAAACATATCCATGTAGGGTATTACTTATGACTATTTTAACTAATTTCTCAACATAATAGATTTTTGCTTATACCATAACTTGCATTTCAATCTATTACTTGAATAGAACCAATAAATCAAATACACCATATAGAAAACATATCAGAGGTTTTTTTGTATGTTGATATGGGTCTCATTATGCCATGCGTAGATCCATAGTATGTGTTTGCATTAGATAATTTTCTTAGTTTGATTAGTTACCTATGTGTTCTATTATTTATCTACATTTTCCTTTGCTGCCAAAAATGTGAGATGTGTTAGCATGTGCATTCCATTGGAATCATTTAATAAGGATGTGTTGTGATTTGTTTGGGTCCTCTCTATTTTCTAGAGTGGACTACATTTAGTATTATTGTTTCAGGTGTCTTAATTTATGTAAATTGTATATCTTATCTATGGCAAACCTAGTTGAAATTTTTAATGATTTGTCTTGTATATATACATGTACAATTATGTGAGTTAAGATGTGGAATGTGTGTGAATTTATGTAAAGTGGATGTTAATGATATGTGAGACAATTTGGTGTGAAATTTATTTTGTGAAGAGTTTTGACGATGATGTGACAGTGTTCTAAGATAGTGATTGATGTTAGATGTGTTTTCCATGATATTGGTTGCTTAACATAGAGGTTCAAGGATAATTTTTGTAGTGTCATAAAATTGCAAGCCTAGAAATTTTCGACCACATTAGGGTCCTTGCGCATATGAAATCAAATCCCCTATCCTGATCAGAGACAGGAGAATGCTCAACCCTCAGAATCTGCTTCTTCCTTGGCCTCTGCACCACCTATCTACACTCTTGCCTAGATAAAGGGGTAGGAAAGGGACGTGGTGCCCTTGTCCCCCCTAGTAAAATGGAATGGCTCCCATGTCCTCCTAGGATAGGGGCATGGTGCTCCTATCCCTACCCTATTTTGGGGCATGACCCTATCTTGAGCTTGCATTGAAGGTTGTGCAGTAAGCGGGAAAGTTCCCCTTTTTGGCCTATGATGTATATCAGTTTCAGTAACTCTAATTGACATGTATTTAAATTGCATTTTCCCTCTCATTTGGGTAAGACGGTCAAGTCGGATGAGTGGGAAGTTTACATGAGATCAAGCATTCATTTTCAACATTGAGCATTCTCAAGTCTCCCTTCAAGGCTAGCTGTTCCATTCAAATCAAGGATTCAACCATTGAAGAGGAGATTGATTCGAACATTCAACTCCACACAAAAATTTATAGCAACATTTCTATCACAACCTCCCTTGAGGTGATTTACATTTCATTCTTTTATTCATATTTATTTGCAAGTACTTTCTTTCATTAATTGGTTAAATCTAAAACTGGGGTTTGACCTGAAGGAAAAATCCCAATCCCAACCCCTTTTCCTCTCTTTTTTGTGTGTAGGTTATAGGTGCATCATTTTAGTTTCAGATTTAGATTCCATTTGCAGAGGTAGAAAAACCCTTTTCTGTTTCACAAATTTTTCGGAGGATCGTGTACATTCTCGCCATGGTCTGGGCAAATTTTAATCAAATTCATAGGGCAACTTCATCTCAACATATTACTACCAGATCTAGGTGTACAACTTCATCCCATACTCCAACCTCAAGTTATAATCAGTTTTGATCACTTTTGCACTACATAATTCAATCAATTCCTTTCCATTTGAAATAAGAAGAGGGGATCAACTTATCATTCCCATTTCATTCAGAATTCTACCTCCTCCTTTGTAGGTTGAATCTAATGAATTTTCCTCTCCTCTTCCAATGTAATAGGTGAAAAGTGTTCGAAGGGAAATCCGTAGTGAAACTCTCATCTCTCCTTGGAGGGAAACAGTTGGTTTTCTCTTGATCTCTCATTCACATAGTTATCAGCCACCAATACATTTTGGTGACATTACAGTTTGGTGAACCCGATGTCTTGCATGCTTTCCTTTGAACAAAATTTCATATTTTTCATTTGTAAGTTTAAATTTTCTGAAAAGTTAGTGGTTAAATCATTAAAAACCCTAGTTTTCAAAGTTAAAATTGAACTTGTGATTTGTTAAAATTGCTTGTGGTTATCTTAGATCTAAAAATTATTTTGTTTGTCAAATTCTATTTCCTCATTGTCTTGTTCAATTTGCAAATCAAATTTATAAAATTAAGAGTTTACTTGTCAAAACTGTAGTTTTCAAAAACTATCTTGAGTTTCTGCAAAAATTGGATTTACATTTAATTTTTAGATTTGTGATTGTTCTCAGACTTGTTGTCATTCCTACAATTCAAATTTTTAATTTTCCTCCTTTTTTTGAAAATTCAAATTTCAAAATTAATTAGTTAGGTCATAAAACCCCATTTTTCAAATTTAATTGAATTTTGTGTAAATTTTAATGAATTTCATTCCAATTCAAATTTCTAAACATTTTTCAAGGTGTCCCTATCCATTAGGTTTGACATTTTTCAAATTTGTAGTTCAATTCCACTTTTGCTTCAAAACCCTAATAGGGTCCATTTTTTACATTTGAACCTTAATTCCTGCCACAGTCCTTGGCTTTTTTCCTGAAATTTTAGGACACTATTATGAATGTATTTAATAGCCTAAATTAAGAGGTTAAATGTACCTTTCCCTGACTATAAAAACAATGATTTTAAAATTAAGTGGTATTCCCTTGGCCCTAATTTTAAAATTCCAATTTCCTTTCATTTTTGGAAATTATGTCATCCTCTTTCTGCAACCAAGTTCAAATTGTGTAATCAATATTTTCTTAAATTTAGTATTACTCTATAATGGAAAAGGTGATCCTCTTACTCATGCCAAAAGATTTCAATCCTTGTGTACTGATTTTTCTTATGATCAAAGATTGATTGCAAAATTGTTTACAAGAGTACTAAGAGATAAGGCTTTACAATGGTATTTCTCTTTTCCTTATTATTCTATCACTTCCTTTAAACAATTGGCAAATGTTTTCATCCAACAATTTCAAAACAACATTGGTCCTAAAATCACTTTGACTTATTTAATGTTTTGTAAACAAGGTGTTAAATAAGAAGTGAACGATTTCATTGGTAGATATAAGAATTTATTTTCTCAAATTTATTTTCATGTACCTGATAATTATATTCAATGAATTTTTATTTCTAATTTACAAATAGATATCACAGAAAAGCTTCTTTTATTTGAGTTTACTTCATGAATCCAAGTGATAAGGGGGAGAGTGTTCAACAACCTTTTGTGAAGTTAAAACCGACAAAAAGCTTCATCAAGTTTAATGATACAATCAACAACAACAATGTGAATGTTACAATAGGTGTGCCTTTTATTTCTAAATTTTACAAAGAGAAAGGCAATTTACTTCCTTGAATGAGTATTTAAATAGTATTATGTCTCCGTTGTTGCAAAGAAATGTTATCAAAATTCTTCCTATTAAACCAGTTGATCCTTCTAAACTTCCATCCCCCTATTTTAATAACAATTCATTTTGGCAATTTCATCATCAGCCTCGTCATGTTATTGAGAAATGTTTCACATTAAAAAATAAGATTCAATATTTGATTGATAATAATACTATATCTGTGGTATGTGTGAATGATGAAGGGAATAAATCAGTAGCTCCTCCTAATCAAAATCTTAATATTTTCATTGATCCCTTGTCTTCTCATACCCTCTAACGTTATTGAGATTGTGCCTAATTCTTTCTATTCTGCATAATTCACCTCTATCATTCTGAACTTGTTAAATATGGTAGAAAAACAAGATACACCTAAGGATCCTTGTATTACATTTGACCCTACCCTAGTGATACCATTAGATCACCTGATGGCCCTTTATACATAGTTGCGAAGGTTAATGATATACCTTGACGTGGTGCCCTTATTGATCCCTCTTTCATTGTTAATGTCATCGGTGAGTAATATATTTTCATTTTTCGATTGCATAAACCAATATATGATGCCTCTAATGTGGTTGTGAAGTTATTTTATGGTTTCTCTTGTCCTACCATTGGCTCTATCACCCTTCCTATTGAAGTTCATACTAAATTCATGGATGTTGACTTTGTTATCATACCCTCTTCCAAGCAATTCCAAGTGAAGATGGGCTATCCTTGGCTATTTTCCATGAAGGCTATTTCTTCTCCAATCCACAAGTGTCTGAAATTTCTTCACAATGGAGAAATCATAAGCATGAACCATAGCTTATTTCATCCATCCAATAGAAGCCCCGATGTTCCTATTGATTTATGTTGGTCTAAGCAATTTCAATCTCTTCCATCAAGGAGCGATGCTCTTTCTCAATCTTACCAAAAATGGAAGAAATATATGATCTTATCCTTAAGTGACCCTAGATCCCCAACACTTGGCATTCCTATTATTCTTCAAGATGAGGTTCTTCCCCTCACAGATAGAACTAATCTCCCTCCTAAAGAAGATCGTCAACCTATTCCTATGGATGTGACTATATCTTCTCTTAAGAAGAACAACAATATTCTTCCTAAGGTTAGACCTATACCTCCTCCTCATGATCGACTCTGTCTTCTTACTACACCTAGCATTCCTCCTTTCTATGATTTAGTTCCACCTCCTTCCTCTTATGAAGAGAAGAGGCTCGCTTCTCCTCTTGTTAGACCTAAAAGACCTCAATTGAAACCTTCAAATATCAAGGAGAGAATATGTGAGGCCCTACCCTGACTTGTCCTAGCATTTCAGTGATTTTTATTTTGGAACTATTATGGATGCTTCATTTCTATGAATTATGGATACAAAATTTAATATGATCCCAGGATTGGATAACATTGATATATTGATGCTTCATTTCTGTGCATTATGGATATAAAATTTTATATCATCTCCCTTGGCTTCATTTCTATCCATTGATTCTTGGTTGTAAGAGAAATTGTTATTATCTTTTGTATTTAGGTAGGAGGGCTTGCCTCCCAAGTACCCCATAAGGCCAAGTGAGAGGGAACAACCCAAGCGGTACTTCTTTAGCTCACTATATAAATTAAAAAGTTAGGAAAAAGTTGCGACTGCTTGGTGAAGTAAGCTACCCGATAAGTTCCCTCAATATCCACACTTGTGTGAGATGTGTAACAATCCACTAATGAGGATTGGGATAGGCTCTTGAGTGAGTCACCAGCGCATGGTAGGCATCGTGTTTTGCTAAAGTTCCCCCACTAGAAACCTTAGATTAATGGACCACCCTTATTCTTGCCCAAACATCATGATAGCTTTAGTGCAAGGGGATAGCTGGTACCCCCCCTCCCCCAAATACACTCACAATAAGGCTCTTGTGAAATGAGATAGGAATCCTTGACTTAGCATAAGTTTCTTGTAGCATTTCAGGGAGAGGGTGATTTGGGTCATCCTTCCAGTCTTGGAGGTCCCTAGCCATCCTCTCACACAAAGAAAAAATAATGTATACACGCCTTAAGTTGTCCCTACATTTGAGTCAATAGAGATTCCAAGTTGTGGGCTAAGGTTATTGCCATGAGACCTTGACCTTAGGCTAAGAAGTGTTTGAAGTGTTTTCGATTGTGTTTAGACCCATGGAAATTGGGCTGAGTCATCCTATTGAACATACACATTGTGCTCAAAATTTTGACAAAAACACCCTCAGACATTGTGTCTTCTTGCCACAAAATAATCAACATTGAGATCTGGTCACTTCCAACAATTTTAAAATTCTGGCAAAACTGAGAATTGCATTACAACTATTAAAAAATGCATTTGGACTCTAAAACTACTGATAGGTGGAATCTTGGCGTGTATGTGAACTCATAGTGCATTTGTGTTTTGAGATCAAGAGAGCTTCTAAAGATTCTTCCCTAGGGATTCTTTTTAAGTCAACCATTACTTGTCCCACATTTTTGCATTTTAGACATCCTTGCAGTCTTTCATCCACACTTTTCTAAGTAGGGTCAAAAGGTTGTTTACTAGTTCTTATCCTATCTTGCAAACACACTACATCACATCACTAGGTGGTTCCCACACTTTTCTTGGACTTAACACTTTTTGACATTACAAGACAACCCTAGATTTTTTCATTTTCCATTCACTCCTCTTGGTCTTTCATAGTCTTCACATTTTTCTTTCATCCTCTATTTTAGCCAAGGTTAGTTCATGGTTGAATCCTGCTCACAAAGGTCTAGAAGAGAAGTCGATGAAGCTCTAAGATCTCTCAATATAAGTACATATGAATTTGATGGAGATGACTTTTACAACTCACAAGCTTTTGAAAATTGCAGTAATCCACCAGAAATTGACAATGACAATGAGGATGAGTCCATTACTTCTAATGATATTCAACACACTATATCCGATACATGATTTAATAGAATTATTGAGGAAATTATGAGAAGATATCATCAATACCTTGTGCAAATGTTTATGTAAAGTGGTGCACGATCACCCCATGATTTTGATGTGTCATAAATCTTGGAAGATGATCCCAATAAAGTTATTCAAGCTAACACAAATCCTAGTGGTAATGATGGTGGTAATATGAGAGAATGTCTCATGCTTAAGTAACCCTCATCCTATTTTCAAAGACCCAACGTGACTGATACTCATACCTATACCAAATTTTCTCTAGAAATACACATGAGCAACCTTGTACTCATCCTCGCCAAGGGTGAATGAATACCAATACATACACCCATACCCAAGGGAACACACAAGGTCATGATGCAAGGAAACCTCATGTTAGATTTGGGGGAAATACTCAAGATCATACTTATAATACCCCTCATCCTCATGTTCATGACATATAAAATCGTCCTAAGCCTAGTGCTCTTCATTATAATACCATACCAAGTGGCCTATATACTAACTACAATTATGTTCCTCTTCCATATGAGCATATTTGTGACCAATATCATCCCTACATGCATTATATCCCTCTGCCTCCACTCAGTGGCTCAGGCATGGGAATACCTCAAAGAGATAAGACACCATCTAGTAATGACTTGCAACAATAGATAAAGGATTTGAAGAAACAAATGGCAGATATGCATGCACTAACAAAGCACTACATAGTGAAAGGCATATGTCCTTATCCATTTTACAAAAGAATACAAATTCCTCCTTTTCCTCCACATTTTGTGACACCAAAGTTTGAAAAGTATAGAGAAAAAGGAGATCCCAAGGCACACATTAGAGAGTTTTTCATGGTTTGCATAGAAGTGGCAAGAGAGGAATCCAATTTCATGAGATTTTTTCCACAAAGCTTAGGTGGAAAAGCCATGGAATGGTTTTCACAACTTCCACCTGGGATCAGGTCATGTGGTGAACTAGAAGAATCTTTTATACAACACTTCTCATATAATATTTAAATGGATTAATTAGTGACTACCTTATGCAATAGCAAGTAGAAAAACAGGGAATCCTTTGCATCGATCTTAGAGCAATGGAGAATTTTAGCTAGTCGTTGCTCTTGTGATATTCCACAAAAAATAAATGGTTGAAATTTTCACTCAAAATGTGAATAAGGACATTGGATTTGAACTAAGGAAAGCTTGTTTATCTACTTTCAAAGATCTTATTCAGAAATGCCTAGCAATTGAAAAAGTCCTCATTGAGCAAGGTACCATTAAGTTATTTAAAGACAACAAATATGATTTTAATGGGAAAGATAAACCCCACTTTTGGAACAAAAACAAGAATATTGTTAAGGATGGGGTAGTAGATGCAAATGTAATAAAACCAAAGTTAAATTTCCCTTGTGTAGGCTCATCTAATTCCAATAATCAAGTAAATTCTGAAAGATCGTCAAGACCTCCAAGAAAATACACTCCATTGGGAGAACTAATCGAAACTACATTGAAGAAATTGGTTGCGAAAAAGCTTATTACATTGCCAGACAATCAACCATTTGAACCTAAGGTGAAGCCATCATGGTGGAATGATAATGAGTTTTGCGACTATCACAAGAGCAAAGGGGCAAAAGACTAGTAATTATCACAGATTGAAAAAACTCCTGAAGGTTATAATCAAAGGGGTAAAGTTATTTAAAAGTCATTGGACCATCGTCTTCATCATCTGATTACAAAACCCTTGAATGTAATGTCACGACTAGATGGGGTAAAGTTACCTTACAGGGTGTTCCATCCAAGACAACAACTCCATCATCTACCAAGAATGCATATGACCTAGTAGACCAGTTAAGGAAGATGCTCGCCCTTATCTTTATCCTTGAGCTTTTCCACATTTCCCCTTCACATAAGGCTATTCTAGAAAAAATCTTAAGAGATACATCCATTCTCATTGATCTAAACATGGACCAGTTTCAAGCTGTGGTGGCATACCTTTCCAATCTGCATTGCCTTACATTCATAGAAGCCGATGACGCATCCCCATGTCAACCACACAATGCACCACTCCATATTAAAGCCTTTCTCCATAAAAGTCATATCAAACATGTCTTGATATATGGAAGAGAAGGTCTCAATATTTTTACATTGAAAACTATCTTACAATTGGGATACTTTGAACAAGATGTGGATTCAAAAAATAAGATCACCATAAAGGCATATGATGATGAAGAATGCTCATCTAAAGGAATAGTCACCCTACCTCTAAGCATTGGGCCACTAACAAAGGATGTTGTTTGCCAAGTCCTTGATCTTGATCTCACATAAAACAAACTTTTGGGATGTCCATGGATACATGAAATTGGAGCAGTATCATCAACATATCACTAATGTATCAAATTCTTGCACAATGGAGTTCATGAAGTAGCAGTCAAAGGTGATCCAAACCCATTCATATATTGCAACAACTCACGATCAAGGTCAGAAACAATAGTTCCAATAAATAGAGAGGCGACTCCATCTTTGATATACATTAATCCAACATCATTGGAAGCTTCCACTTCAAAGCAAGCATATATCAAAGGAATATTCAAGGTTAAAGACATGGGATGTGGTGAGTGTATCTTTCATATTGATCAACTCTCATTATCTCTTAAGACACATGGTCGACAAGATCGGGACACTATGGATTACAATGTCATAGAGGAAGATATCAAGTATGAGAATGGTGAACACAAGCCCAAATTATAAATTATGAGCCATCAAGGAATAAATCTTGGTGTACATGAGGAAGGAATTCTCAAGCTCTTATAGCCTACAAAAAATTTGCAATGTCAAGGAATTGGGTATGAACCACCTAGTGTTGTGGCTACTAAGATTTAATGTAATTCTCCTATAGTGGTGCAAGCAACTCTTGATATCAATAGTTAGGTAAGAGTGGTTCAAACAAATAATTTATTGAATATATCACCAACCCTTTTGAGAACTCATATATCCTTACCATTTCATTTTCTCATTCCATTTCCACTCCTCTCCTAGACTTGGATCAACAATAATCACAAAAGCCCTTACTCACTGGGGATAAAAAATCAAGCTTTGAAAAGAAAAATCTAAAAGTAAAAAATAAAGAGAAGCTCTTTAGTCCAAATCAAAATTAAAATCTATTGGACTCTAAAAAATAAAAGTCAAGGATAAAAATCCTATGAAGAAAAAGAACAAGAATCTATCTCCCCTAATACCAAATTAATTGGGGGAATACTTGTTGATCCTAAGTCTCCATCAATTCATCCTAATTTCACTTTTTCTCACATGTATAAGCCTTCACCTCACAAGAATTTATTCCATACATCCATCTCCCTTGGTGGTATATCACATTAATGGACCTTTAATGGAACTTCCTTGAGGGGCTTTTTTATCAAGGATGCCCAAACTTCCTTAGGTGACATGCATATGGGCCAATGTAGTCTACACATTAGTAATTCCACCTTCGTTCCTTCATCGAGGAACACAATAAATGGAGCAACACATCATTCTATCAAGGAACGGGTCTCTTTGCACGATCTTATCAGTAATGAAGACTACAGGGTCTCTCTCTTGTAAGGTTTAGAACTATTAGATGAGTGTAGACAAAATTCAATCAATCATATCAAAGAATATCAACAATTTATGAGTCGTAGTTACAATCACAAGATAAAGCCTCACACATTTGAGGTGGGTGACTTGGTCCTAAGAGAAAACCCTAAAATCAACAAGACAAAGAGAAAAAGGGAAAGTTTGAACCAAATTGTCTTGGGCTTTATGTCATCACAACAACGCATGGATTAGGTGCATATTAGTTATCAACACTAGAAGGAGAACTATTCGATGATCCTATTAACAACATGCACCTTCGCAGGTTTTATACATAGCTTTTTAGAGTATCCTAATAAAAAAATATAAAAATATAAAAAAATATAAAAAAATATAAAAATGTCAAAAATACAAAAAAAAATGTGAAAAAGGAATAAATGATATTTCACTTTGCACATACTCACAACCTTTCATTCCATAATTAAATTTTCTCATTCCCATCATGGCTTGTTATTGATCTACCTAAGATTGGTTCACCATCCATAATAAACCTTTTCCATCTCTTTTCTTTCACCCATAATAAATTAGGTCCTATGTATGACTGGGGAAAGACCCTAAACCTATTAATGGAAGTGGAACCTTGGCATCACATGCTTTGAGGAGCATCATCTTTTCGTTCCTTCCTTCTTTCACACACAATTTCCAATAAAAGATCCTTTGCATTACCGATCCACAATAAAGTTTCCACTCTTCTTCATAATAAAATATCATTTTTATGGAATAAGTCAGTTTTAGATGAGACACAAACAACACTAAGCTTTCAACAAATCAATCTTTCGACACACTTTGACTAAAAACTTGAGGATTTCACTATTCATTGGCTTCGTCTTTGATTTTATCTTTTATGGTGATATGTCTTTTAGCTTTTCTAGGATATCTATAATTAGAGATTTTATCTCCAATAAGTCTTTGACTAGAAAGGCAAGGATGGGGTATGTTCACCTATTTGTTGTTTATGGATTGTCTCTTAGTAATACTATGGCTTGTCCAAGGATATGAGGACATTGCGAGTCTAGTGTGAATTGGGGCATTCCTTTTTTGTGACTGCCTAATCTCCATGCAAATGATACGATGAATATCTAGGTCGAACATATATCTAGATGGTCACAATACATTTGCCATGATAAAGCTCAATGATGATAATAGAACAAGAAGCTCACTCACCTCCATATCTTCTACGTTCCATCCCCTTTTTTGTTTTGTCCTCCATCACCTTTACCCGCTTCCTTGTAATCTGGAATCATAGGATTGAGTATAATGACACACCAAAAAATATTTGCATTTCATGTATCATTCATCTGCATCATCACATGTTAGTTTGCATCATGTATATCATATAGATAGGAATAATAATTGCATTCATCTTGCATGCCAATAGAATAATTGCATATATCATATCATATCCATGTACATAATATCACATCCTACACATTGTTAGATACTTGGTTAGTCCCAAAGACATTGAGAGGGGGGGATGAATCAATGTCTAACCGATAGATGAAAGATTTAAAATTAATTGCAATATTACAACCCAAATTAATATATCGGCAAGAAAATAATAATGTAGTAAAGAGAAACAAAAGAATGAGCATCAATGCACACCATAACACATATATTTTTGGTGAGGAAACTCGGTAAGGGAAAAACCTCAGTGGGATTTGTGACCCACAATATTTACTCACTGGCCAATATGAATAAATATTACTTAGTACAATAGGGGGCCTGCACATGCAGGAAGGCCAACTGCCTAGAGCTCACTGCTCAACAACAAAATGGAGTCTCACTGACTACACAATTGGATGGTTAAATCCAATAATAATGTACTGCTCAAAATAGAATCTGCAATGTTGGATTCAATACCAGTTTAAGCTATGTTCGATACCTCTACAAAAACATTGCTTCCCTCTACTCTGCTTCTTATTCCCTCTCAAGATAAATACATAAAAGTGCATATACAATTATTCGCTATCATAACCTATATCACATATTACCACTTCCTTATATTACCTATCATATATAAAACTCACAAAATGACCTACAAGATCTCATACATATATGAGTCTTTACAATACATCATGTTGGCCATACAAATATAATATTAAATTGCAATACATTTCACATAAACAATATTATTTCCATGTCGGCTTGGACTGCTGGTATAGTTTGTTGCTGGTGTAACTAGGTGCCGGTGTGAATAACCCTTGTATTGACTATCGGTACCGGTCGGTGAAGTCTGTTGTTGGTAGAACCTTAGAACCATGTTACTAGTTGGTCACCAACAATGAAAACATCAACCATTCTCATCTGAGTGTATAATGCCAACAATCTCCCCCTTTGGCATTGATGGCAACACTCATGAGAAAAAAAAACTGATATCCAAAATTTGAAGTCCAAAAACTAAGAGTGCTCCCCCTAAGCAAGTGATTCCTTCTATATATTTTTCTCATTACACAACTCCCCCTTTGACATCAATGACAAAGGATGTCAAAAGTATCAAAAATTTGAAAATTTACCTAGAAACTTGTAGCCAGTTATGTACAATATGAAAAAATTTCTGCCAAAACCAAGTTAAGACCTTGCAAAAACTTTGTACTGACAGAAATTATAGTCTCTGTCTATCGGATCATCTTGGTGAGATAATACATATGTTTCTTCGATGATCTTTCACCTTGAATAGTTGCCTTGGTTAGCTCATTTCGGTGTGTTAACAAATTATCCAATCTAGGACCAAGTTTGTTCTTTAACTCTCGGGTTTTCATCTTCAACCTTTCTTTCTCTCTTTCCAATTTCTCAATCTTCTCTTCATAAATAGCCATCTCTTGATCCAAAAGTGATGTGAGTTCCAAAGAACCAATCATATTGTTAGCAATTTCATCAATCTCTTTCTATGTTTTCCTTATTTTCTCATCAATATCTTCTGTTAGATGGTGAAATTTGCATGCTTCCTTGTACAATTCTTTGTATTCCAGAATGGTGGAATTCTGTGTGGGTAACAATGAATCAATTTGTCCTGTACAATCCTTTATTGTTTTGTCAAAGAGTTAATCCTTCTCCTTATTAACTCTTTCCTAAATGGTCTCCTCATTTATCCTATCTACAATTTGAATGTTAGAAGAGATGAATTTGGACAATGTGTCCAATTTACCTATAGACCGAACAATGTGATCAACCTTGCACACCGGTGCAATTATCTGCAAAATTGGTAAAGAATCATCAATAGCCTTAAATGCTAAGGCATTGCATTCTATTATCTTCTTTATGGAATATAATAATACATCAGTGACATTTGTCAGTCTGTAATCCACAGTAGAAGTATTGGGAGGAGTGCTCGGTTCTGCAATAATTTTCTTTACTTCTCTAGATACCTATTCAGTTACCTTAGCCTCTTCTTTATCCACTTTCTCTTCCTTATTTTCACTCTTATTCTCTTCCAGTTCTGATTGTGTCTATTTTGGTTCTTTTTCTACTTCAGCCGGTATCTCAGTATTCTGCTGAGTGTCAACAGTCTTGACCAGTGATTCAGGTTTCTCAACATTTGTAGCTTCAAATTTCTTTTCCTCTGCAATTTCCTTGTCCAATACAATATTGATGTCTTGAGTGTCAACATTCATTTTGAATAGAATGTTTGAATCAGAATCAACATTATCTACTTTCACTTCCTCTGACTTCTCTTTTTCGGGCTCATTTTGCATTTTTGTTGATGCCTCTAATACTATCGGTGGGGTGTCGTGTGTCGGTGGTGGTAAGTTGTCCTTAACTATGATGTCAGGCACACTGCCAACATTACTCTTACCCTTATCTTTCTGATATACTTTAGTAAAGGGTTTATCAACTTTCTATCTATCTTTCTCTTCTCTCTTCTCCTTCTCAACAAAGAATATATCCCATTTATCCACTGTTTCATCTGCAATCTCTTTTACTCTGCCAATCATAAGACTAACCTGTCGATGACCACTCACAAAAATAGTCCTGTTAGCTTCATATATTAAATCATCTATTTCTTTCTTAGAGTTAACAAGATGATCCATAACAATGCCTCAACCTTCAATTTCTTGTCTAACTTTATAATGAACATTCTTTTTGCTTCAATTCTTAAGTATAAATCATTAGGAAGAACATCTGCAACCTCAATAAGAACCTTCTTATATATATCCAGATACAAAATAATGCTCTCCTCAATGGTATCCTTATTAGAATCAATGGAAGAATGATAGAACTTACTAACATTACTAAGATTTCCTTCCTAAGTTATTTCATTTATCAGCTCTACCAGTGAAACAGTATCAGGTTTATTTTGTTTCGGTTGCTTCTTTGGCATGACTTTCTTCTTCTGACCACTGGGCTCTCTCATAGCCTATTGTTTCTATCTAACTATTCTTGATTTCTTCGGTGATGGAGTAGGTGCCAGTGAGGGTTTTCTTTTCTTCCTTTCCACCCTTTTGAATTCAATAGCCTTACCACTATCAAAATCAGATAAGGTAGCCACAGGAGAAATATGTGTTACTGGTTACTGTTCTGATTTTCTTTCTTATTCAATAACACCCCTCATCGGATCAAGTTTCAACAACCCCTTCTTAACAACTTCAACAAACTTTGAAGCACATTTCATTACTTTGTCTCTTTTCTTCCTATACTTCTGCACAGTAACATCACTCTCTATAGTTTCAACATTACCAAAGATCTTCTCAGAACCTATGTCGATAATTGCCTCCTTAATCTGTTTTCCAATAGAAATATCATAGGCAAAGTCCTTGTGTCCAATACCAGGAATCTCCTTTGAGAAATATAGCATTAAGCATACAATCAAATTCCCAAACTTGAATGTTCCCTTCTTATCACCTTTAATTTTATCCAAATTTTCTAACAGTTCATCTTTCAGCCATTTATAGATGTCAATTTTAGCAGTATTCATAATCATCTCATAGGCACTATGAATGCATAAACTTGAAACAAAATTCAGCCTATTAGTATGAGCAACTTTGTATCTAATAACCATACTTGCATGTTTAACATTGTTATCAGTTATATCACTAACCCTAAGTGATTTGTTATCTAATATTGCGTCGATTAAGTTCATAACCTATTTGTTTGGAATTTTCTTTTTCTTCTTAGGCCTAGTGCTGGTAGAAGGTAAACCAGTAACAACCTTAATTGCTTCCTTGGTGATCTTGAAAACTGAATTTAACCACAAAAATTCACCTTGAACTCTGCTAAGAACATAATGGAGAATCTCATCTAGAAATTTAGGCATGTGAAGGATGTTAGTGAACCCTAAATCTTCAACAACCTTGTGTTTTAGTTTGACTATACCTTGTTTGTCAGTGATAACATTCATGAACATGGTCTTTAAATCCTTGAACCCTAAATCTTCGATGCTACAGTTAATGTATGCCTTAGGGTCTTCAACAAACGCAACTCCTTTCAGAATTTTTGAAAATGCACCAATGGAGTCATCCAACTTCACTATCTTAGGGATGATTTTAAAGACTAGTCTAGGATGCTTGATGTTTTCCACAATAGTAGGGTTTGCAATGAATTCAGGAATGAAGGATAAAGAAGCCATTTCATAAGATAAATACCTTTGATTGTTGAATGTAAGTGAAAACCTTGGATGCCCGAAAAAACCTTTGCTGCTTCGCCTCTAGAATGCTGGTCCTCAATTTTTGTGCTCTTTGAATGCTTGAATGCTTTGGTAAGTTGAAATGAGAAGTTCAAGTGCTTTATAACCAAAAATTTAACTTATAAATGCATTAAATGCTTCACCAATGAAGTAAATACTGAACATATGTACTGATAAAGAAGAATATGACTTCTTACCACCAGCTGAGGGTAAAATGCACGACCTTCAATTAGTTTCCTTACCCCTAAGGATTATTCCTTAGTTAGATGAAGAATCTTCTTCCAGTGTAGGATTGCTCTATTCTGCCGGTGCAGAGACAAATTCATCATTCTTGTGATCTCTCTTCTTGATCCATTGTTTAGTGAATTATTGCTTGATTTCATTTACCTTTTATTTGCCTTTTTCATTAGATCCTTTGTTGTTCATCGGTACATTCTTTCTTATGTAAAATCTTGTAATATGCCCAATCTTGTTGTATGCATAATAGGTTACATTGTTTCTTTGAATAGCTTTTCCATAACCTTGACCGGTTTGAGTTCTGCCTTGATTAGATAGATGTTGAAATCTACCACAAACATAGCATTTCACATTCATTCTACAATTGTCTGAGTTATGGCCATTTTTATTTCATTTAGAACATTGATCGGTGGGTAAGTTTGTATTCTGATTATTCCTAAATATGCGTTGATTTGCTCCATGACCAAATTTGTTGCAATTAAAACATTTGCCATTGAATTTATAAGCATTAGGTTGCCTTACCAGTTTGTTGTGATCATGATTGTTTGTAGTTCCAAGACTTTCTCCATGCTCAAATCCAAGTCCAACTGTTTCTCCATCAGGTTTTTGACTTTTCAGCATATCATCAAGCTTGTTTGAACTCTTCTTGAATTTGTCTTTGTATTCATTTGCAGTGACCAACTCACTTTCCAAAGTACAAACTTGTCTCATAAGTTCCTCTTTGTCATGTTGCATGAAAACCAAATTTTTTTTAAGCATATTATTTTTACAACTAAGCCTTAGAGATTCATCTAATCTTTCATTAAGTCTTCTGGCCAAATCTTCCTCATTCCTCTTTCTATCTTCAATATCCTTACATAGTCTCATGGTTAAATCTTGCATCTCGTTCCTTGTGTTACTGCTCTCTTGTCTCAGTTTATGTAATATCTCTGAGAGTTTCCTTTTCTTCATCATCTTGGTTTTGCACTTAAGCATGTAATTCTTTTCTCTTATTCTTTGCTATGACCAAGTTTTCGTGAAGTGCTTTGATGAATTCCTGAGCAGATCTGAGTTCATCTTCTAGTTTGAAATTCTTCAATTTTTCTACATCAAAATCTTCAAGAGCTCCTTCCAATTGTTGTTTCAAACTTTCCATCGGTACCGGTTTCAGAATCTTCCTCAAGCTGTTATGCTTCTGCAAATAAAGTACCAGGCTCTAATACCAATTGTTAGATACTTGGTTAGTCCCAAAGACACTAAGAGGGGAGAGGGTGAATCAGTGTCTAACTGATATATGAATGATTTAAACTTAATTGCAATATTACAACCCAAATTAATATATCGGTAAGAAAATAATAATGCAGTAAAGAGAAACAAAAGAATGAGCATCAATGCAAGCCATAACACAAATATTTTTGGCAAGGAAACCTGGTAAGGGAAAAACCTCAGTGGGATTTGTGACCCATAATATTTACTCACTGGCTAATATGAATAAATATTACGTAGTGCAACAGGGGGTCTGCACATGCAGGAAGACCAACTACCTAGAGCTCACTGCTTGACAACAAAATAGAGTCTCACTGAATACACAATTGGATGGTTAAATGCAATAACAATGTACTACTCAAAATAGCATCTGCAATGCTGGATACAGTACCAGTTTAAGCTCTATCTGATACCTCTGCAAAAATCTTGCTTCGTTGTGCTCTGCTTCTTATTCGCTCTCAAGATAAATACATCAAAGTGCATATACAATTATTCGCTATCATAACCTATATCACATATTACTACTTCCTTACATTACCTATCATATATAAAACTCACAAAATGAACTACAAGATCTCATATATATATGAGTCTTTACAATACATCATGTCGGCCATACAAATATAATATTACATTACAATACATTTGGCATAAACAATATTATTTCCATGTCGGCTTGGACTGTCGATATAATCTGTTGCCAGTGTAACTGGGTGCCGGTGTGAATAACCCTTTTAGTGACTACCGGTGCCGGTAGGTGAAGTCCGTTGCCAGTAGAACCTTAAAACCATGTTACCAATTGGTTGCCATCAATGACAGCATCAACCATTCTCATCTGAATGTATAATTCCAACACACACATCACTTGTTAACACATAATATAAGCATCATTATCATATTTCATTCATCATATGTCATCATAGTCAAGAACATTTGCATCACTGTCATCACATCATAGGCATACATTTAATAAGCATTATAAATATCATAAGGCATATAGAAACATCACATCATGACCATAACTTCATCATAAGTAAATGCATCATAATAAAACACATGTACATAATCACCACCAATAGATCATCTCTCATAAATATTAAAAATAATGTGTCATGATACAATGATGTCCAAAAATCATATGACTACAAAATCACCTGAAGGTGTCTACATCATCATATAAAACTGATACAAAATGGACTAGAGAGAGCTATGATGAACTCCCTCCCTTGGAGCCAGTAGGCCTCAAAGGAATCTGAGCTCCCAAAGGCTGCACCCCCCTAAAAGAGAATGTCTCAAAATACCATCTGTCCACAAGAGAAGTCAACAATTATGTGTTCACCTAAATGTTAGGTATGAAGGTAATATGTTGCAAACCCATGGCCTCTATCATTGCTCGATCCTCAGTAGTTAGGTTTGACCATGGCCACTGCATCATAAGGAATTTCTCTTGTGACTCTAATTATGCAAGATACTCACACAATCAACCAAAATCAATCACATGAGTTCTAGTAGTACTCATGTCCATCACATAGTGTTGCTTATCCTATCTTAGTCTAGTGGTGCTTATGTTTATCACATGGTACTTCTCATTAGGCTCTATTCCTAGTGCTTATGTCTATCACATGGCGTTGCATCCTATTAGTGTATATGTTTATCATATTGTACTTAATCCTACTTTTTCTAGAGCACCCACTAGATTTTATCAATTCGATGGACTATCCTAGATTTTGTTAGCATTTTATCTACCTAGGGACACCTATTTGAGTTCATCATCTCAATAGTTTATCCAATTGGCTATGCATATTTATCACATGGTTGTTGATTCTTTCCCTAATCCTATCTTTATCCTAGTTGGGAAACCTGTTTGAGTGTATCCTCTTGACATTTTATCCACTTGACAATGTATGTCTATCACAAATTTGTTAATTTTAGCCTTTCTAGACACAAACGCGCTAAGGTGAAACCTATACACATTTTTACTGCATAAATGTAGTTTTATCAAGTGCATATGCATGCTTTCAAGCCTAAACATGACATTTTTTTGCATACACATGACATCATATCCTATACGTTGCAAGACATCACAAACATGGAAATACATGACATGAATGCAATTAGAAACATATCCTATAAGCTCTTTGGGTGCTTTGCGTTGTGATCTCTCAAATGTTGTGGATGCAAATGAGGATGGTTCCCCCCATGGCCTTTATATATAGGTTGTGAAACCCTAATTGGTTGTGCTTGCCTCTCATTGTCATTTTCTTGCCCATTGATCCCTTTTGAGTCTAGTTTTCACCTTTGTAGCCTTATCATCCTATCCTTATCCGTTTAAGCCTTTCTTTCTTTTTGAGAGATTGTCTACAATTTTTTGAACTTTTTATCCAATCTCTCGAGGGGGCATATCACTCCCATCCTGGGGAAAAATTTGTATCAGTTAACCTTATCTTCTTTAAGTCGACATAATACACTACATTGTCTCAAAGAGGGGTCAAATGTAGACATCTAAAATTGTCTTCTCCTAATTAAATAAACATTTTATTTATTTAATTATTTTATCCTAAGCCTTTTGTAGACACATAAATATGCCCACTAAATAAATAAATATTTAATATTTACTTAATGCACCAGTTTTCCTCTAGTACAATTAAATTTACATTTAATTAATTCATCTTAGCCTATTCTTCTATTCTAGTTAAATAAATTTCATAAATTTATTTAATTACTAACTATAGTCCAATTATTAAATTTATTTAATTCCCCCTTTCCTCTCATTTAAATAAATAACATTTATTTAAAAATCACAAATCAAATCCCTATTTTAAATAAATAAATAAATATTTATTTAAAAGCCCCATCCAATTGCAATATCCTACAAATGCAAGTTGCATCAACTATTTTAATTAAATAAATCATTTAATCAAAAAGCCCATTTATCCTCACCCACTTGCCAAGACTAATTGCTCACTAACCTCCTTCTAGACTCTTCTAAGCCCTTCTAAATTAGCCTAAACCCCCTTCTAATCACTTGCACAATACTAATCCTAAAATCCCCCCACTTGCATTCTCCTACAAATCCACTTGCCCACTAATCCCTTCTTTTGGAATATTCGAATCCATTCTAATTAGCCTAATTCCCTCTTAAACATTTGCACATTCCTTAATAAGGGGTCACTTAACAACATGCAAAGTCTTCATAAAGCATTGAAGGCTTTATTTCTTCAACAAGTTAACCTTGAAAGTCTTCCAAAGCATGTAAGGCTCTTACATAACCATTAATGGTTAACTCACCTTTGGCCCTTAGTTAGAGACTATCTCTCTAACTTAACCATACTTTTAACCCATGGGTCTCTTAGATCATTCATTGCTTTGACCATGGTTATCCCTTTAACCCTTGCACAAGAGTTTATCCTCTAGATAAAAGCTTTATCCATTAACTTAACCCTAACAAAACCCCCTAGGGTAACCATCATGTCTTCTCAGACATTTAATGCCTCTTCCCTTTCCTCTCAAGCCTTCTCAAGTTGCCACTTGTCACCATTGCATTTGTGGAAGTTTCAAACATGGATTGAGGATCATGCCTCTCTCATGCAATCCTATCCCTCCATAAGCCAAGTCAATCTTGACCCTTCAATTTACTATTTTTCCTATAAAAGGAGCCTCACTCCTCAAGCAAAGCAGGAAATATTTTTTAGCATTGTTATTATACTTTTATAGACATTTACACTTAAGATTTCTCATAGTAACTGGTCGCACCCACAAAAGGATATGAAAATCACAGTAAAACCATTCCTGGGAATTGGGCATTCCAACAGGTGACCACTATCTCTCTCTGTAGACGTTCATTTACTTGTCAAACTAAGGGACATATACTTTAAATGGCGCAGCAAAATATATGCACTAGGAACTTATTTTGGTCAAATCTTAGCAGAAATATATACTAGAAAGAAATTCTATCTACGCTACAGGAAGGTAATGCAAAGTTCTTTAACTCAACCATGATTTGATTAAAACAGAAACCATGATAACTACAACTGAAACACAAACTATGAACTGGCCTTATGCTGTAGGAACAGGTACAGTGATGGATTCCTTGTGCTGCAGAAGTAATATAAGGCTGAGTTTGTATAAAAACTTTAAAGATGAAAGTAAATTGAAGCTTAACAAGAAAGAACAACTAACTAACTAGCTACAGATACTTACTAAGTGGGCCCCCTTAGCAAGCATCTACTGAGTACGCAGATGCTAAACTCAGAACTTCATTGAACTTTATTCATAAAAATAGAATGACATACATTGTTTTGTTGATATGGAAACTAACAACAAACTCTGTCTCTGGTTAAACAGATTCTGTCTTTCATTATCATATTGATTCTTACATGATATCTACTACTCTGATTCTATCTTACTTTATCTATCATTTCTCCCTTTCTTTCTCGCAGGAGGAGAGCTTTATTTAAAAATAGGAGAACAACTAACTAACTAACTCCATCAAAGGAAGACGTGGGAGTAAAATATATCCCTGAATCAAGGAACAAACTTCATAAATGAATTTATTCATTCAACCCGATCCAGAGAGAATCTAGCACTCCACTCTTTCCAGATTAACTGTCATTAAAATTCTTTCCCATGGTTTTGGTCAAAGAGTTTTCGCTGGAGCTCCCTCGAAGTCGTGCAGGAAATGGACTTTACTGCAAGGCCGAGATCGGCTGCGCTTGACTCGATCATTCTTCAACAACCTGCAACAAAAGATAACAAGCAACAGAAAAGGCATATGACATATACACGATATCTATTCATTAATCACACATTTAAATCTACTTCATCATTCAAAAACTATATATGATATACCAGTCATTTTAGGGAGTCAACGGGGTGATAAATGCAATCAAGTCAACACAATGAGCTGTAGGAATATAAAAGTATCTTGCTATAGGATATCCCAATAAAAAGTTTCAACAAAGCTTGAACAGCCATGAAATAACAATAATAAAGGCATTTAAAAGTTTATCATAACATCCAAATTATGAGCATATTTAAGCTCATCATTGCCCCCTACTTAGCCCAATGCTGGTCCTCCAGCATTAACTTTCCTGGTGGTTTCTCTGAAGTCGGTGGTTGCTACCTGGCTCTAAAACGAATTTCTAAACTTATAATAAAATCCTCTGAAATCCTGGCATCTTTCATACCTTTGGTCTTCTAATTCATTGTTAAGATTTGTAGCCTGGTGAGGATAAAGTGGCCACATTAGCACAGGGGGTCTGAATGTCAGCGGCAGCCACAGTTCAAATCTTGTTTGAAGTCCTAATTGAATATATCTGCTGGTTCGTTTGAGAGCTGCTATGAAATTTAGGGGACCATGTGGTTCTGACTTTCTTAACCCAACAGTTAATCTCTCCCATCTTTTCTCACTTCTGGTGTATGCCAGTTTCCAAAATGAATATTGTTGTGCCTGGAATTCATCATATACTTGTTTTCTGATATCAAATATTTTCTCTCTTGCTGAAACATTATTAATACCATATGTCAGAGCAAACCAATCTTTCAACATTGCATGGAGGTTTGAACTTTGAGAATGTAATGGAACAGGCTCTGTTTTCTCAGCTTCCTCATATGTTTCCCACTGCCTGCCATAATTCGTCTCATTTGTTGCCCATGACATAAATGCTCTCAAATGAATATCACCAATATATAGAAGAGGATTCCATTCTGTTTCAAATGGTATTAAAAAGCCATGCAAATAGAATTCACACAAAGAATTCCTTAACCAGTTAGGGGCTGCCTGGTATGCTTCATAGAATTCCTTGGCAGTATGAATTATAGGATCTTGGTTTCTAGAAATTCTCATCAATTGAAACCATAAAAACTATTCTTTAAGGCATAGAGCATAAACTCTGGGTGGTGGTCTACATTCCATAATCTGACCAGTTACTTTTAACATTTCATCCATTTTTGCTTTCAACTCAGCAATTTCCTGCTTCTGACTTTCAATTTTCTTTTTCAATTTCCTCTTTTCTATTTCCCATAGACTTTGTTGCATGTCAGTCTGGGCTATGAGTCAGAAAGTCAGGGTTTGCAATGTAACTATTTCCCAATTAGCTTTAACATATTCCAGAAACTCAATTAAAAATGTTCTCTTATACACAACAATGACTTTACAAATTGTAGGATGGAATACAACTTTACTAGGCACATTTAATTGTTCAGTCTGTTCTTGCTCTTGCTACAAGATAAATTCTTCTTGTTGCTGCGGTGGAGAAGTCGGTGCTTCCTCCGAAAATTGCATAGCAGCAGTAGCCAAATCATCAAGATTTGGTAACTTTTTCTCATTATGCCCTGCTTCTTTTGTCTCAACTTGTTCCTCTTCAAGAACAAATGAACTTTGAGCAGCATTTTCAGACACATTCTGAGAAACATTAAATTCGGACTCAATAGACCCTTTTGAAATTATCATCACCTCTGGTTGTGGTGAAGCAGGGGAGGTCTTAGATTGTTTCCTTGTGGAAACCTTTCTTGGCACTGATGCGGCTGTAGGAGGTGTTCCGATAGCTTTCCTCTTCCTTGTTTGTTCAGAGGGCTCTACCCTACCAGAGGATGATGGTGAACTAGTAATAGCAACAAGTGTTGCTGTAGGAGAAACAACTGTAGGGGAAGGTGCTGCAGGAGAAGGGCATTGCCTTTTCTGAGAACGAGGGTCAGATTTTAGGGACCCTTCTGCCTTTGTTTTTCCCTTCTCTCTCCTAGTGGCATACCTAGTTTGTACCCTAGCAGAGGATTTAGGTGCGAAAGTTGTAGGACCAGGTGCTACAGGAGTAGATGACCCTTGCCCTGTTCTACTGGTAGATGCAATTTCTTTCTTTTTTTTCTGAGGCCGTGAGGTAAGTACCCTAGGGGGTTGTGGAATTTGCAAACTCTTTTGGGCAACAAATTGTTGCCAAGAGAGAGGTGAGACATCCCTCAAAGAGCGCTCAATCAGTAATTTAATAAGGCCATGATGAGCGATAGAATTATCTTTCCCCTATTGAGTTCTGTGGGCAGTTTGTTCTACAAATTTTAACAAGAATTTTAGAACATTTATAACTAACCCATGCCTCATATGGCTCAATAATTTAAAATGATGAGAATGCAGATAGGAAAAATGACCTTCACAGGTCAAATACCTGATTATGTAAATAGTATACTCTGAATAAGGAGGAGGCAACGATACGCGCTTGCATCCCTGCTTGGAAACTTCTAGAGGTCCATCAGTAGGCATTGAAAACTCAGCCCTTGCAGCTGTAGCGTCTGAAGAAAAGTTTTCTCCAACGACTGGAAGCCTGGTTACTTCAACAATTCTATTTTCGGTTGCAACAACCGTTAGACCCCATATGGTGGCTTCCCCTTCAGAAAGGGTTCTCAAAAATTCTCCAACAGCCTCCTCATCAAAATCATTTAAGCTCAAGAAATAATTTAACCATCCATAGAGACTGAATGCGTGGACTGTTCGCGGATTTTACAATAACAATTCATGAGCTATAGGCTCATGTCACACCAACTGACCACCCATGTTTGTAGTTTTCCTTTAGCTGAACTCAATTCCTTGCTGAAGATTCAAATTCTCTATTTTCCTTTCTGCTTTGATTTTTCTTCTTTCGTGCCATCACATTTCTTTCTTTTTTCAAAAAATGAACTTTTTGAACAAGCAGTCTTAATCGAAAATCATGCAATAAAGAAGGACATGCGAGCATATTTGGAAAGTACCAGAAAAATATTAAAGAAAGATTATTTTGCAGCTATGGCAACGGCAAAAAAACAAGTTTTAAAAGATGGATTACCCCACCCCCTACTTAAAGTATGACATGTGTCCTCACATGTCGTAAAGATCAGGTAGAGGTTCATGTAATAATGACTGGTACATGCATAACAATAAATGAATAGAATGAAATAAATTAAATATGCGATAAGAAAAGATATGGCGTACCTTTGATAATTGCACGTACGTGTGAAGAAAGATGACAACATCTGGATGAATTGACAAGTGGGAAAGATATCTTAATTAAGGTTGATGTGAATGGATGAATTGGATGGGTGACGGATGGATGGAAGATAAAGAAGTGAAATGGGGATGATAAATGAAAATGGAGAAAAAGGGGTTTCCTTTTTTTTTTTTAAAAAAACCTTTATTATGGGCATGCTTTTTTTTTTTTTTGAAAATTATGGTAACGCTGTAGGAGAAAGGATAAAGCCTTCAGCTGCAGGCAGTGTAGTGGGAGGAACCTGAATGAACTGCTGCATGAATTCTTCCTTGGAGACTGGTTTGTGGTACAACCGGAGTCGGTGGCCATTCACTAGCAATTTGAAGCAGACTGGGTCTATTGTTACCAGTTGTACAGCTCCATTGTCGAATACATTCTCAACTTCATAGGGGCCAAGCCAGCGTGTTGTGAGCTTACCTTGGGTTTCTTGATATCTGGAATCATATAACAAAGCCCAATCTCCAGCAGAAAATTTCCTGGTTTTGATGTGTTGATCATGCCATTTTTTCCTTTGCTGTTGGATTGCTTTTGTATGCTGTAGGGCGGCTTTTCTCATTTCATCCAAAACATTTAACTGTAGGAGATGGTCCTTCTGTGCTTCAGATATGTCTATATTGAGTTCAAGAGCTGTCCTCAAAGTTTTATGTTCAAATTCTATGGGTAACATGGCTGTTTTTCCAAAAAGTAGCTCAAAAGGTGTAAACCCAGTTGTTGTTTTCCATGTAGTTCTGTAAGCCCAAACTGCTTCAGGAAGTCTATTGCTCCAATCTTTTCTATGGATCTGCACTGTCTTTGTGAGGGTTGCCTCAATTTCTCTGTTTGTTACCTCCACCTGACCATTGGCTTGAGGGTGATAGGGGCTGGACTTCCTATGTTTGATTTTATAGTCATTCATTAGTGCAGTGATTAGATTCAATGTAAACTGAGCTCCTTGATTAGTTACAAGCTCTTTGGGAACTCCAAATTTTGTGAAAATTTGTTCATACAGAAATTCAGCAACTTTGTTATCTCAGGCATGAGTCATAGCTGCTACCTCGACAAATTTTGTTGTATAGTCCGTGCAAACTAGAATGTATGACTTTCCATTTGATGGTGGATCAATTGGCCCTACAAAATCCATCCCCCATTTATCAAAAGGGGTGACTATTATCTGCAGATATAGTGGCATTTCATCAGACTTAGTTGGTCTTCTCATACGCTGGCATCTATCACATTTTTATGTATAGGCCACAGCATCCTTATGTAATGTTGGCCAGTAGTACCCTATTGTAAGAACTTTCATTGATGTTCTTTTTGCTGCAAAATGTCCTCCACATGGTTCGTCATGGAAAGCATGCAATATGTCATAAGTTTCATCTTCTCTTACACATCTTCGCATTACTTGATCAGGTCCAATATAAAACAAACTATTTGCAATCCAGGAAAAGTTAAAACTTTTCTCTATTAACAATTTCTTTTCTTTTGGAGAAAAGTGGGCTGGGCTGGTATTCTATTTGCTGCTAGATAATTGGCAATGTCTGCATACCAGGGTGTATGTGCAGCGATGGAAAACAAGTGTTCATCTGGGAACCTATCATCAATGATCTTATGTTCAACAGGTGCAGCTGATTGAAGTCTTGATAAAAAGTTAGCTACAACATTAGCTCTTCCTGGTTTGTCAATTATGGTAATGTCAAATTCTTGTAACAATAGGAGCCAATGTGCCAACCTACCAGAGATGGCAGGTTTGTTCATTAGATACTTGATTGCTGCATGGTCAGTATGGACGAATATCTGATAACCTGTGACATAATGCCCAAATTTATTCAAAGCATACACTACTGCAATCAACTCCTTTTCTGTGATAGTATAGTTGAGCTCAGGACCTTGAAGGTTCTTGCTGATAAAGTAAATAGCATGTTCAACTGAATTTTCTTTTTGACTCAGAACTGCTCCTATGCCAAAGTCAGAAGCATCAGCATGTATGTGAAAAGGCAAATTTCATTTGGACCTTGAAGAACAAGGGCTTTAGTAAGTAAGTCCTTTAGTTGTAGGAGGGATTTTTCACAGGCCTCTGTCCACTCAAATTGGGAATCCTTTGTTAACAAATCATAAAGTGGACTGGCAATTTTACTGAAGTCTTTTATAAACCTTCAGAATACCCTGCATGACCAAGAAAACTTCTGACATCTTTCTGTTCTGCAGGAGTTTGTAAATTCTGAATTACTTCAATTTTAGCAGGGTCAACTTGAATTCCATTCTTTGAAACATGATGACCTAGAACAATACCTTCTTCCATCATTAGAAAACACTTCTCACTGTTTAGAGACAAATTTTGTTCTCTACACTTTTTCAATACTTTTTATAAATTCACCAGTGCTTCTTCAAATGTGACTCCATAGGTAGTGAAAACATCCATGTAAATCTCCATACATTCATGAGATATATCAGCAAAGATACTAATTACTGCTCTCTGAAATGTTGCTGGCACATTGCATAGGCCAAAAGGCAAGACCGAATAAGCAAATGTTCCCCATGGATAGGTAAAAGTGGTCTTATCTTGATCTTCAGAGGTAATTTTTATCTGATTGTACCCACTGTAACCATCCAAAAAGGAAAAATATCTTTTGCCAGACAGTGAGTCTAATACTTGATCTACAAAAGGTAGTGGAAAGTGATCTTTCTTAGTGGCACTGTTCAATTCTCTATAATCTACACATACCCTCCATTTTCCACCTTTCTTGGGGACAATGACTAATGGAGAAACCCATTGACTGTCAGAGATTGGATAAATAAAACCAGCATCAAGCAACTTTTGAAGCTCACTTTTAACTATCTCTCTAAGTGTTGGATTTACTCTTCTTTGAGGTTGTCTAATTGGTGAACAATCTTCTTTGATATATATCCTATGAGTACAAACTCGAGGATCTATTCCTTGCATGTCCCCATATTCCCATGCAAAAGCTTTATGATGTTCTTGTAGCATTTTTAATAGGTCAGCCTGTTGAGACTGTGATAGCTTGCTATTGATATTCAAACAATGACCTTGAGACAATTCTATCTGCTCCGTGAGATTACTCATAGAGTCTACAGGTAATGTTTGTATCTCTTGTGGAAGCAAATTATGAAAAATTGCTAAAAGTTTAGGCAGTGAATTTTCAAAATCCGGTTGCTGCAGGAAACATTGTAAATGAGTACCATTTGGATCAGAGTTGTACTGTAGAATTTGAAATAGCAAGGCATCCTCACTCTGAAGTTGTGAGAATGGGTCATTTTGAATCATCATTAATTGAGCCAAAGAATTGGCTTCTTCAATTTCTTCCCCCACATCTGGCCAAACAGGTTGGGACAAATCTGACTGAGGTCTAGCAGGCGGATACAGAGCCAATTTCTTTGTGGACTATCCATCAGAAATGGTCATATCTCCAGATCGACATCCTATAAAAGCATCAGCAGTTGCTAACCATGGTCTACCAAGAATAACTGGATATCCTCCTAAAGTTGTCTTAACTGATAATATTGTGAAATCAGTAGGATACTCCCAAGATTCAAGAGTGACAATTACATCTTCTACTATCCCATCAGGTTTAACTGTGGAGCTGTTTGCAAGCTACAGAACTGTGGGTGTAGACCTAATGTTTGAAATGTTCAGGGAGTCCATAGTATGCTTTGTCATGACATTAAAGGCAACACCTAAATCAATCAAAACATTTTTTACAACTTGGCCATTTACATTTATCTGCACTATAGGACTTCCAGGGTCAATATACTTTGAAATAACTATATTTCCCAACATTATATCAGCCAATTTTCCTAGTACATGAATTGTTTGAGGATCCTTTTTCTTTCATAAAGGCTTCTTCAAACAGGCTTCTTTAATAGCTTTTCCAAAAATAGAAATATCTTTAATAGCCTGAAATAAAGGAATTTGAATCTGCACATTCTTGAGTTGATCCAAAATGTCAAAAGTGGGTTCTTCCATGGGTTTATATGTAGTACTTTGCAACCTCTGAGAAAAAGGTGGGTTGTCTTGATTTTGCAGAACAGGCTCTTTAGGAACTGTATCAGTTATGGGCATGTGCTCAGTAGGAACAATAGGTATAGTAGATTCTTCATGGGGAGAATCTGGTATTTCAATAATTAGAGGCGGTTTTGGAGTAGGTAAAGTAGTTCCAGACCTCAAATGGATGTCATTAACATTTAAAGCATAAGCTTGATATTGGTTGGCTTCAGCAAGATACACAGACTGCTGCTGCTGCTGTTGCTTATTATTGGGATTGGGCAATGGCTGGGCAGGCATAGGCGTTTGTTTTGGAGGTCCAAGATTTGTGGCAGTTACTGCAGGAGGCGGCATAAGGGCCTGTGGTTGTGGCTGTGGAAGCTGCAGGAATCTAGAGGACTGGTTTTGCCATTGCTAAGGGCCTCGCCATTGATGATTTTGCTGCCAATTTCCTGAAGGTGGGGTCCACTGCCCTTGTGGCTGCTACCATCCTCCTTGAGGGGATTGCCATTGCTGGTTCTGATAATTAGGCCAATTTGGTTGAGGTGGATTCTAGGGTGGTGGTGGTCCATATGCATGTTGCCATTGGTTATTATAGCCAGAATAGGAATTACCAAAAGTTAAAGGATCTTGAGGTATACCTTGTCTTTGGGCCCATGGTCTCCTTTGTGCAACAAAGAACACTTGATCATCATCTCCTTCTACTGGCTTGAAGTCAGTAAGTAGTTGTTTGGCTTCCAAATTAGCCACCATCTTGCATCTGCAGTCATGCTTCTTTTGTCTGCAGTGTGGACAGAACTTGACCAAAACTGCTTCAGCCTCCTCATGTTTCTTCCGAGCTTGCATAGTGTCCAGTTGTGTAGCCATATTATTAATGATGTCCTGCTTGAAGTCAGATAGCAAATTTTTCATCTCCATTCGGGAAACTCCAGCAGAAGAAGACTTCCCTATTGTAGCATGATGACCTTGACCTTTCTTAACTATTGCTCGAGAGTAGTTAAGACATATTTTCTTTATATCATCCCAAGGCAGCTGGGTTATATCACCTCCTCCTATCAGGTCTAGGGCATCTATACAGGCATCACTGATTCCCCTTAGAAACAGTAGTTTCTGAGAGTCCTCGTTGAGAGTATGGTTTGAGTTCCTCTTTAGTGAAAACAAGAATCTGGAAATATAATCTTCCAGACTTTCATCGTCCTTCTGCTGAATTCGGAATATGTCATCACTTTTGTTGGTGCTCTTACAATATTCCTTATACCTGTCAAGGAATGTCATCTGCATGGCCGCCCAACTATCAACGACACCTCTTCCCAGACTCATGAACCATCTAAGAGCTCCTTCCTTCAAGGTGGAAGGAAATAACTTCAGTTTATGAGCATGTGTGTTGTAGTCATAACTGCGACAAAGGACATCAAATTCAAACAAACATGTTTCTGGGTCCTCTGTGACTAGGCCATAAAACTTTGGAAGCAAAGAAGAGGGAATGTTTTTAAGATTGTCAGTATCTCCTTGAGGAACAATAGGAAACTCAAATGTAGGAGGTAGATTATTTGCCATGTTTGGTTGCTGGAATAACAGAGCGAATGGATTTTCCTCAGGTTCATTATCAGCTGGGTGAAATGGTAGTTCAATAAATAGATTTTCAGGGAGGAACCTTCCCAAGGCATCTCTTCTTCTTCTATGCATGCAATATGATGAATAGTGGCTTGAAGGATCTAGAAAATTTTACTAACAAGCTAAACTAATGCTAAAAATGGCTTCTAATAAACTCCTAGGTAGACGCCATCCCCGGCAACGGTGCCGAAAATGGTCACGCCCACAAAAGGATATGAAAATCATAGTAAAACCTTTCCTAGGAATTGGGCATTCCAACAGGTGACCAATATCTCTCTCTGTAGATGTTCATTTACTTGTCAAACCAGGGGACGTATACTTTAAATGGCGCAGCAAAATATATCCACTAGGAACTTATTTTGGTCAAATCTTAGTAGAAATACATACTGGAAAGAAATTCTATCTATGCTACAGGAAGGTAATGCAAAGTTCTTTAACTCAACCATGATTTGATTAAAACAGAAACCATGATAACTACAACTGAAACACAGACTATGAACTGGCCTTATGCTGTAGGAATAGGTACAGTGATGGATTCCTTGTGCTGCAGAAGCAATATAAGGCTGAGTTTGTATAAAAACTTTAAAGATGAAAGTAAACTGAAGCTTAACAAGAAAGAACAACTAACTAACTAGCTACAGATACTTACTAAGTGGGCCCTCTTAGCAAGCATCTACTGATTACGCAAATGCTAAACTTAGAACTTCATTGAACTTTATTCATAAAAACAGAATGACATACATTGTTTTGTTGATATGGAAACTAACAACAAACTCTGTCTCTGGTTAAATAGTTTCTTGTCTTTCATTATCATATTGATTCTTACATGATATCTACTACTCTGATTCTATCTTACTTTATCTATCATTTCTCCCTTTCTTTCTCGCAGGAGGAGAGCTTTATTTAAAAATAGGAGAACAACTAACTAACTAACTCCATCAAAGGAAGACGTGGGAGTAAAATATATCCCTGAATCAAGGAACAAACTTCATAAATGAATTTATTCATTCAACCCAATCCAGAGAGAATCTAGCGCTCCACTCTTTCCAGATTAACTGTCATTAAAATTCTTTCCCATGGTTTTGGTCAAAGAGTCTTCGCCGGAGCTCCCTCGAAGTCGTGTAGGAAATGGACTTTACTGCAAGGCCGAGATCGGCTGCGCTTGACTCGATCATTCTTCAACAACCTACAACAAAAGGTAACAGGCAATAGAAAAGGCATATGGCATATACACGATATCTATTCATTAATCACACATTTAAATCTACTTCATCATTCAAAAACTTTATACGATATACCAGTCATTTTAGGGAGTCAACAGGATGATAAATGCAATCATGTCAACACAATGAGCTGCAGGAATATAAAAGTATCTTGCTACAGGATATCCCAATAAAAGGTTTCAACAAAGTTTGAACAGCCATGAAATAACAATAGGAAAGGCATTTAAAAGTTTATCATAACATCCAAATTATGAGCATATTTTAAGCTCATCAGTAACATTACTCTTTTGCATTAGTATAGCAATAGGAGTTCATATTCTACCATTTCAATACTCTATTTGACATCCATGGTTTCATATTCAACCATTTTAATACTCCATTTGACTCCATTTGTTAAATATTCTAGCTCTTTTTCTAAATAGTTTAGCGCTTTAGTTATATTTTAGTGCTTTTGTTGTGTAGTCTAGTGCTTTTGTGTTACTATAGTGCTTTTGTTCTCTGTTATGGTGTTTTTGTATTCTTACCAGTCTGGCGCTTTCGCAACAAACAAAGAGCTAAAATTTGTAACCTCAAAGAATTTTTTAGGCTTTTGAGCCCACCATTTGGACTAACACTTTGCAGGTTTTGTAGGTACTAATGTGGTATGTAGGTTCTTAAGGAGTTAGTTTAGTTATTGTACTCCTTTTTGTTACAATTTTTTTTTTTACAAAGGGATTAAAAAGAACTCATTTTTGTTTTGAAGGGCCTAAAAAAGAAAAAACCACATTGTCGTTTGCTACACGACTTTATTTTGTTGACAAGGTTTACTTTTCAAGTTTTTCAAAAAATTCAAACATTGCAATTGTTGGTTAAAAAGAACCACTCATTTTTCTATCTTGGATAAAAAGAACCCCATGTTTGTTAGAGCAATATCTCCAAGTAGCATTTAGACAATATTACAATGATGGGATTAAAGGAACAATTGTCTACTGTGCTTCGAAAGTGATAGGTGCATATGCTCTCCCCTTAATTGGGTGATCAAAAATCCAAATTCACTTTTTTCTTTCTTTAATTTATGGCAATTAGGATAAATCCTTTAGCAGGCTTGGTCTCCCAAGAAGCCCATAAGGCCAATGAGAGGGGAATGACCTATGTGGGGAATGACCAACGCTAAGTAATCCAATCCACTATAATCAAATGTGGATGTGATGAAAATCATGTCCAACATTTTTGCTCACTATTTAGCCTTCTCCTAGTATCCTTGAGATATGTAAAGCCTTTGTTCTAAAGGTTGGGAAGCCTCACGAGGGAGTTTATCATTGAAGATTGAACAAAACCCTTTCTACAAACCTTAAGCATAGAAGCCAAACTAAGTCAGTAACCAAATATTTTAAATATCATAGTGCAAGGGTGGGGAAGAGTCCACCCCTAAGACACTCACCATACATCTCCCAAGAAAATGATCCAATTGAGGAGCAATTCTTTTTGGTTCAATTTCTAGAAAAAAAGGCAAAAAACCAGGTGCACCTTAGGGTGTTACAGGGCTGTTTTATCTAAAGGAGTATCAAGATGTGGGCTATGATATTATTAATGACCTTTTTGACCTTAGAAGAGTCTATTTTATTTGTCTTATGATTATTCAAAAACCTGTGAAAACAATAGAGGATTTGAAAATATCCTTGAGTGGAGTTGAAAATATCCTAAACATACACATTTCATAAAAGGTTATCAAAGGAAAAGAAGTGTTTATATGTGCTTGTGTGCTTGTCGTGTCTTCTTGTCAAAGAGATAAAACATTTGAAATAAGTTACACACCAACAATAATGTAAACAAACAAATCACCACACATTTTGCAAATGTGTCATATCATCAAATCCTTCAAGCAAATCAAGAAATCTATATATCGTCATCTTGAGAAGAAGAAACCGAGACAAAAAGAGATCTTAAAGAAGGGAATTTCTCTACATAAACCACAAACTCTTGTTCAAACATATAACCTTATCCTTCACCGTGTTCATGATTATCTACATGGTTGTGGACATGAGTTTGATGAGGAATCTTTAAAAACATGTGCCTTTCAACAAAGATCCTCATTGTCCCAATCTCTCAATAAAAGTGGTAAAATCTCATTGTCATATCTACCTCAACTAGAAACCACTTATTTAGTCACTCTCCATATAGTCTAGTCTTTCATCAATTCATCTTCTTAATCTTTCCATAAATTCACAAGCACACTTCAAATTTCACAAAATCTTTCATATCTCATCCTCCACATTTTCTTAACTCATTCACTTGAAGTCTTTCCAAATATCAAACTTTATAATCATTTCCTATTCTAGATTTTCTTAATTCATTCACTTCAAGTCTTTCCAAGTATCAAACTTCATAATCATTTCCTATTCCACATTTTCTTAAGTCATTCACTTCAAATCTTTTCAAAATCAAATCATAAGCCTATTCTAAAGTCATTTCCTCCATTCTCCTCACTTCAAAATAATTTCAACATCACTTGTCAAAATTCACAATCACCTATTAGAAACCTCCATTTTCTATATTTCATCTTCTTAAGCCATTTTCATATTCACACATATTCCATATTTCATCTTCTTAAGTCATTTTCAAATTCACACATCTCCCATATTTCATCTTCTTAAGCCATTTTCAAATGCACACATCTTCCATATTTCATATTCTTGAAATTCACACAATCATTCCAAAATTTACACTCATTCCAAAAACATCAAAATCCATTCCTCTCAACACACAAATGTTTTGTCCTTAGTTCTTTTGGGATATTTCTAGTCACATCAACAAAAATACTCTCTAGTGTGTATCTACATCTATGATCAATCATCCTAAGGGACATTACTAAGCATTTGGATAGGTTAAAACTAGTTCATGAGTGCATCCTCTCATAGCTAGGTAGCTTATGCTTATAAAGCCTTGCTACACCTCATCTCATAATTGTTGAAAACCAAGCAAAGCAATCTTTAGAAGGATTTTGTTAAGATCCAACCCTTAGTAAAAGAGATCACTCATCCATAAAAATTTCATCACCATCATCAAATTTTGTAATCATAAGAAGGGGATAAACCACCCATTTTTTACCCACCTCACTTCCACAAATACTAACTTCAAACATGGCTAAGACTAGGTCTCAAAGTCAGAGACAACCACAAAATGAAATATGGGAAGAGGAAGTGGATGTTAACCCCTTTGTAGGAAGAGAAGAACCAGACACTCCTACACGCACAAATAGAAGAAGCCACTAGTAATCCCATATTTAACGGACTCTTTGAGGAAATTCTCAGTGAGAATGTTGATGCCCATTTCCTAAGACTTTCTCAAGAGAGAGAAAAAATTCCACCAAACTTTGATGTATCGCAACTTAGGGATGCACCAAAACAAGCCCAACATAGCTATTTATAAGAAAGAAATCAAGATGATGGGAGGGTGAGGAATACCCACAACTATGATGATAACTATCAACAAGGGAATGTCCCGCCACCTCCACATAAATGGATATGTTGAGACAATAGATACAAAACCTTGCCCAACAAGTAAATTTAGGAAGGTCACAAAAGCAATACACCCTCGAAGATATATGTCCCTATCCATTTGATAGGAACATGATCATGCCTCCTTTCCCACACAATTTCTAAACACCATAATTTGACAAATACAAAGGGAAAGGAGATCCAAGGGACCATGTGAGAGAATTTTAGTCCACATGCTTAGAGGTAGCATATGACAAAACATATTTAGTGTGCCTCTTCCCTCAAAGGTTAGGTGGATCAACCATGCAATGGTTTTCATGCTTGCCTGATTGAATAAGAATATTTGAGGACCTAGTATAAAAATTTCACTCATCATGCACACAACATAGAACATTTTGTCTCCATGGCTGATCTATGCAATACAAAACAAAAGAATGGATAGTTATTCTCAACATTCTTGCAAAGATGGAGACACCTATCTAGCATGCATTCTTTTCCCATTCTTGAGGAACAATTAGTAAAAATCTTCATTTTAAACCTAAATGAAGAGATAGAATTTCACTTAGAAGTCAAATGTTCAGATTCTTTCAAGGATATAATAGCTCAAGGACTCAAAATCAAGAAAGCCCTTATAAAAAAGGGACTTGTCAAAATCTACAAAGACAACAAGGATGGTCCATGACCAGCCTACAACAGTGACAAACCCAAATTTTGGGCCAAGAACAAAAACATCATTAATGATGGTGTTGTAGATGCACAAACTACCAAAATCACATAACCTCTAGTCAAAATTGTATGGCAAGTAGATAATTGTAACAATCATAATATCAATCAATCTAATCCCCCAATCAATCAGGGAAATCAAACTCCCAATATACAGCAAGAGGCACCTATACCCTACCTACAAACCCAATCGAATGTACACACCCTTGGGAGAACCTCTTGAAAAGATATTATGGCAACTTGTATCTTTTGATCTCATCACGTTGCCTAGAACATCAAATTATGAACCATAGGTTAAACCCTCATGGTGGAGAGATAATGAATATTGTGAATTTAACAAGGCAAAAGGACACAAACCAAACAACTACCATCAGTTAAAAGATATTTTTCAAGACCTTGTTGATCGAGGTGACATAGAAGTGGATGGCCACAATGCAAAAACTTCCAATACAAATCATACCATGTAAAAAAATCCACTCCCATCATATGAGAAAGGAGGTCCCTCCCATCAAGGTAAGAACCAAGATAACATGACAAACTATAGATGTGCACCATATACCTATACCATCAATAACCTTTATGATGCCAATGAAAAAGTTGCAACCATCATAATCAAAGGAAAAGATCTCGCATGCAACGTTGTTACTCACCACAACAAAATTACCATACAAGGAGCACCATCCAGAACGACATACATGCCCAAAAATTATAACCTTGTGGACCAATTGGATAAGACACCCACACTCATTTCCATACTAGAAATTTTGCACCTATCACCCTCACATAAAACCATCTTGGACCAAGCTCTCCAAGAAGCAACAATTCCATCCAACCTCAATACAACTAAATTTCAAGCCATGGTTGGAAGTCTCAAATTGTCTCACTTTTACGGAGAACGATGATGCATCCTTTCAACAACCACATAATGACCCTCTTCACATTGAGGGATTCATACATAAACACAAAATAAAGCAAGTCTTGATTGACAATGGAGTTGGCCTTAACATTTGCACATTACAGTTAATCACAACATTGGGGTACACAGAAGGAGCAGTTGATGCCAGAAAGAGTGTTGGCAAATGCACACTCCAATGAGATATTGTAGGTGATTGAAGGTTTTTTCATTGATGACAACCTTACAATCCTATGACACTGGCAAGACAATTTACCACCATCGGCAAAGACAGACTCTACACCGGCACAGAGACCACCGGCAGTAAAAGGAAGCATACTGGCACAGAAGCCGACATGAATTTTGTTTGTAATATATTTTGTTATTTATTGTAAAATCATTGTAAGTCGACTTGGCAAGTTGTAAAATGACTCATATATATAAGAGATCATTGTAGAACATTTTGAAATAGAAGGAAGAAAATATATAGGCGAAATAAGGTAGACCTATTATGCGAATTATAGGTTAAGGGTTTATGTATGAAGCAGAGCTATAAACTAGTACTGGATATGACATAGTAGATGCTATTTTGAAGCAGTACAAGACATTGGATTTATATAATCCATTTTTTAAGTCGGTGAGACTTCCCATTTTATAATTGAGCAGTGAACTCTAGGCACTTGGCCTTCCTGCATGTGTAGGCCCATATTGTAGTAGTAATATTCTCTTATTGGCCAGTAAGTGAATATTGTGGGTCACAAATCCCACCACGGTTTTTCCCACACCAGGTTTCCTCATTAAACTACTGTTTTATGGTGTGTTTTTCATGTGGTTGTTGTTATCTTTGTTTATTCCATTATTTCTTGTTTACCTGTATACAATATTGATATGCTCTACATGTTTTAAGTTAAGAAAATCTTATAACCAGTTAGATACTGATTCATCCCCCCTCTTAGTATCTGTGGGAATCCTAACAATTGGTATCAGAGCTTGGTCCTCTATTTTCAAAAGCCTAATAGCTTGAGGAAGATCTTGACACCGGTAGAGATGGAAAACTTGATGAAGCAATTAGAAGTAGCTCTCTCAGACTATGATGTAGAAAAATTGAAAAATATCAAACTTGAAGATTATCTAAAAGCTGGATGGGATATTATTCAAGCACTTCAAGAAAATCTTACCATGACAAGAAACAAGAGAAGAGAACTTTGTGAAAAGATGCAAAATGAGAATGATGAAAAGGAAACTCTTAGTGATCTGATGAATAAGCTGAAACAAGAAAACATGACAACAAGGAATGAGATGCAGTATATGACTATGAGATTTTGTAAAGTAATTGAAGATAGGAAGAAGAATGAAGAAGACTTGACTAGAAGACTGAATGATGATGCAAATGAAAACACAAGACTTAGTTATAAAAATGATATGTTGAAGACAAATCTGATGCATGCATAGAATGACTCAAATGAACTCATGAGACAAAAAGGTATCTTGGAAGGAGAGATGGCTGATGCAAATCAACATAAAGAAAATTCAAGAAAAGCTCAGAAGAACTTGGTGACTTGATGAAGAATCAGAAACCTAATGGTGACACTAATGGTCTTGTCTTTGAAGCTGGTGAAAGCTCCGGTACTGTAAACACACAGGATCAAGGCAAACCAGTAAGACAACCTACTTCTTATAAATTTAATGGCAAATTATTTAACTATAACAAGTATGGTCATAGAGAAAATCAATGTAGATCTAGAAATTATCAGAATACCAATACACCCATCGGTCGATATTCTAAATGCAACAAAGTTGGGCACAATTCAGAGAATTGCAGAATGAATATAAGATGTTATTTTTGTGGAAGATTTGGACATTTATCTAATCAATGCAAAACACAAACCAGCATAGGATATGGGAAGGCTATTCAGAAAAATAATGTGACTTGTTATGCCTGTAACAAGATTGGACATATTGCAAAATTTTGTAGAAGTAAGTCCTTACTGGTAAATAACAAAGGTCCTAGTTTGAAAGGTAAAGAAAAGGTTGAAGAAGTAAAGAAGGAATTCTCAAAACAATGGATCAGGAAATCAAATCTAAATGGTGATAGGAACACTCCTCCACCAATAGAACAGAGGAACACTCCACTGGTAGGAGACTCTAAATCTAACTAAAGCAAATTCCCTTAAGGGTTTAGCAATCAAATGTGAAACATGCTATTATTCCCTCGGTTGATGGTGAGAAGTTGTAATTACTTCTATACTGGTAGATAAGTTAAGTCATTACTTAACCGACAAGCATTAAATGTGTTGGTTGGAAAAATTAACATTATAAACCAAGTGTTTTGGCTCCAATTTCATTTCATTGAGCATTCAAACATTCGAAGAGCATGAAAAATTCTAGAGCAAAGGCATTTTGAGCAAAGAAGTGAAGCAATTTAGTAAGCAATCATTCCTAAGGCAAATAAAGGTATTTATAATCATGGCTTCTTCATTTGTTCCTGAACTCATAGCAAACCCTACTGTAGTCGAAGTAATTAAACACCCTAGACCCATATTCCAGTTAGTTCCTGAGATTTCCAAGAAAGATTATAATGTTGGTGCATTTTCTCAAATCCCTAAAGGATTATTCCTTGCTGAAGACCCTAGAATGTACATTCATTGTCACATAGAAGAATTAGGTGATGAGGAAATCAAAAGCATGTATAAGACTATAATTTGTGACGATTCCGGTAATGTGAAACTTGAACACAAAATAGTTGAAACCCTAGGATTCACTAAAATTATCTGTATTCTGGATTTTCCTGAGGATGTTATAAGGATAGTTCTAAGCAGGGTTCATGGTGAATTTCATGTTTTAGGTTCTTCATTGGTGTATGATGGATTCTTGATTGTAGAACTAGGGTTTATGAGGTTGGATCTTTGTTGGTTTTACAATTTTTTAACATTTTATTTTCAGTGTATACATTATGGACTGAGAAAAGGTTAGGAAACAAAAGGAGAATAAAAGACCTTAGATATGGCACTAATTTGAGCCATATTAGGCATAATCAGGGCATAAATGGAAATACCATCAAAGTGAGACCCAAATGAGCATGACATTGTACAAGGACATAGTTTACGACACTAAAAAACTTTGAAAAGGTTTTTAATTTTCAAGGCCTTTAGATCCTTTTCTCCAATGTGGCCAAGTTGCTAGTTTCATAATATAGTCTTATCTTTAGGTTCCTTTGATTAAGAAGAAAGAGTGCCCTTAGGTACTCTAATCCATGACCATCTATTGAAGGTGAAAGACCCACCTCTTACAATGAAGTATTCATAAATTTAATTTTTATAGATATACTATTGCACTCAACAATGTATGCATTAAACTTACATATTATGCCAAATTTGACACCTCTAGTAATCACCATAGTAGCTCTAACCATTTTGCATCTTGCATAAAAAAAGACTACATGCACACCCATGTTTATTAGTTTGTTCACATATAGTAAATTTTATGCTAGTCCAGGGAAATGCGACACACCATTATTATTTGTAATTCTACCATAAAGAAACTTGATTCTAACTTTACCATAGCTAAAAAATATCTAAATAAGAATTATCACCCAAGTACACCTTACCTCCACCAAAGTTTTCTTATTCTAAAAACCAGTCTCTATTAGAGGTCATATGATAAGATGCACCTAAGTTGGTTAACCATGCATCATTACCTACATGAGTGGACAAAGCTACAATTAATGCATCACCATCTCCCTTCTTAGACTTAGAATCATAATCAAATTTCTTCTTTTTCTTCTTCTTTTCTTCTATGCACTCCTTATGGAAGTGTCTAGGCTTATTACAATTCTAACAAATAAACTTGGACTTTCTAAGATATTTGTATCTCCCCTTAGTTTTGGGTTTACTATTCTTCTCATTCTTCTTGTGTTTTTACTTTTGTCTCCCATGAACACTTAAGGTCTCCTTAGCATTGATGGATACCTTCCTCCTCGCCTCTTGAAAAATAAAAGAACCTACCACATCTTTAGATTTCAAAATAACAAAACTATTGTTAATATTCATAATAAGAGAATCCCATGAATCAAGCAAAGAAAAAAGTAAGATCTAATTACACCAAGAGTTGCGAATTAAGCCACCAACATATTGAATGCTTCTAGTTTTTCTTTAATTTGTCCATCCTCTTCCTTTCTCAAGGCATACAATTTCTTCCTTGAGAAAATTTTATTCATTAAAGATTGTCCTCAATTCATCTCACCAAGTTTCTTCCATAGATTCCTTGTAGATGACTATTAATGGATATTGATTAAAGTAGATTCTACCAAGCACAATTTGATTAGACCCTTTGCTTTATGATACATAACATCATACTAATAAGACACAATTGGATTTGTAGGTTAGAAGACATTATCATCAATAGAATCCCATATATCTCAATCTATTAATAGATTATTCATATCTTGCTTTCACATTGTGTTTGTATTTAAAATTTTAGGAGACCCAACTTGTGGAGGCCATAACTTTTAATGTGAGTGTTCTATTGATGGACCATTTTAGAATACCCCTCCTATTTGTAGTTTTGACATGTGGATATCTTGTTATGTTGCAACCTTATTTTTGGAGATGTTTAGTTATGCATAGGTTATTTTCTCTCAGGTTCCTAATCTATGTTCTCCTTCAGTGTGCATTTGATGCTCCTTGTGGATTATGATGTCCTTGGACTATCAATGATTGTGTGATTACCTGGTGATGCATGTAATCTTTGTGTCTAATTCATTATGATCACTTGATGTGCTCATGTGTTATTGTATTTTATGTGATGAGAGTGAAATGATGTTTTACTCAATGTTAATCATGCTTTAAGTTAATGGCAATGATATTGATTAAATGTTAGTTTAATGTGACTTTGACATTTAAAATATATTTTAAGATAAATTAATGATGTGAGTTAAGTTACTAATTTTTGAGATATTGATGTGGATGTTAGAACTAAGTGATGATGTATGTTAATTTAGGTAAATGCAATTAATTAACATTATGTAATATTTTATGTGCTTCATCTCTTTATATATTATTAAGGAAATTTTATGTGCTTTGGCTCTTTAAATTTGCATGCATAGGTATCCTTTATATTTATCGAGTGGTTGCAAGTACCAAGTATCAACTCCACCTCGCTTCACAAATTTGAGTTTACCCTCACTAACAGTGGTTAATGAGAGCTAACACATTGGCCAAATTGTCACTAAACCATACCCATCATACTATATTGAGTATAATTTACTAGGTGAATACTAGTACAAACTTAGATACCATGTTTGATAATGTTTATAATACCTTGAATCTCTTTTGTGGTTGACTAGTAAAGAGTACTTGCACATTTGTATTTAATTGCATTTTATTATCAATTTTATTTGTGAAAATTAATTCTAATGATTTTAATTTGAATTTCATAATTGGAAATCAAATATTTCTTATGTGTATTTATTTTATTAGCATTTGCATAATTAGGGTGTATGGATGATTTTGGGAAATCAAAATGTTATTTCCTTTTATTATTTTTATTAATTTTCAAAAAGTAATTTGTCAGTTGGGTTTTAATTGAGTAAATTAGAATATTTTTCCAATTACTTTTATTTGATATTTTTGAGTTCTCAAAACCCTCCTTACACTTGATTTTTAGAATGGAGATTTTGGAGTGGATTCTTGGAGAAATTTTGTTGGCGGTGTTTTGTTGGATTAGTAATGGCAAGGAATTCATTTTTCTCCATGAATTCGAGCCTTCTTTGTGGGTTTTGATAGGTTTTATCTTTAATGTTTTGTGAAAAATTGAGGCAAGAAGATCATAAATTTCTTTATGTTTTAATATTTTCAATTTTAATGATATGTTTGATGAGTGTATGTTATTAAGGGTTAGTTAGTCCCTTTTGTGTTTTGAGAAATTCCTTCTAGTATGATGATCTCCTCAATGTTTTCTTCCTTCTTAGCATGGTAGGTTAGTGGCTCTTAGGTGACCCTATTTTCTCTTGTGTGCTTCTTAGAGATGTAACTGAGTAATCTACCTGATTTAACTTGAGTGTATTTGGCTTAACTCTTATTGAGTATTGTATGTGTACTATGTGAGTTATTCTTTGATGATAAAGAATGAAATGCATCATGTTCACAAGATGTTAAAAAATGTTGACACGATTGCTTCTTTTATTGTACATCTACCCTTGTGAGAATGCATGGTTGCATATGTGAAATGAAGTACTCATGAGTGAAGGACATGTGAATTATCATAATAGATCAGTTGGGTCAATGAACTACTTCCCCAAACTTGCATTATTAATTGTATTCACATGAAAACCTGTGTCTTATTGTCTTGTGTCATTGTGAAGCAGTTGAATTAGTCCATTTGCATCACATTTATCTTACATTTGTGGCTCATGATTTATTGTTGACCCTACCCTACATAAGGGTTGTGATTGAGTTAGTAATGTGCATCATGCATCATAATAGCTTTGTGTAGATGTGGCCTATGGTAGTGTTTTGTGATATTTGTGCATGTCCCTTGTGTGGGTAATTCTTGTTTGGATGAATGATCCTATATAAGTTAACATTAAAACTACCCTCGTATTGAAATGATAATGTACCTTGATTAAGCCTCATTTGGGAATCCATAATAAATGTGATCATGTGTATCATAAACTTGTAATTGTAACTCTCCTTGTGAATGTGGTTCTCTAAGTGAGTCTGGTACGTGCATTAAGTGTTCCACTATGGATGTGTTAGAAAAGCCCCTATAATTGTCTCCTTTCTTAATGAGTTGATTGTATTACATTTCATCACATTTAAAAGGTAAGCATTTGCAAGTTGAGTAGAGTGCATAGTTGTCTGCTTCAGTGCTTAAATGTTGCATAGTATTGGAGTCGTAGATGCTCTGCCCATGCCCTTTGCTGGAAAGCGTAGGTTTTCTTAGGTGGCTAAATATGTTGCCCAGTGCTCTAAAGGGGTTCATCCTCTTCCTTGTGCCAAGACCTCTCCTATTGTTGTTTCTGGCCTTGAGGTTATGAAGAGTGTTGACTTCTATCAACGCATCTCTTTGGTCTGCAAATTTATTGGGTTTTGGCCTTCCATCCCAAACCTTCATCATTGGGTGAGTGGTTCTTTAAGCCCATTATTTCTTATGGCATTGAGCTTTTCCCTTGTGCTAACGGTTTTTTAGTTGCCTCCTTTACCTCTACTCATGATCATGATTTGATTTTGGGTAAGCTATGGACTTAGGGGGATCACTCCCTCTCTTTTAAGCCCTGGACTCCTTCCTTCAACCCCCTTACGAAATCTCTCTCTTTTTATCCGGTTTGGGTCCACCTCCCTAATCTCCCCCTCCATTTTTGGGAACATTCTTGTTTTGAGGCCATCAGTAACTCCATTAGAAACTTCTTGAAGTTTGATGATGTCACATTCTCCATGGGTCATTCTTCCTTTGCTCGCCTATTAATTGATGTTGACATATCTCTGGCCCTCCCTAGGAATGTGGTTCTTATGGTTGGGGATAGGCCTTGGACTCAACCGCTGGATTATGAAGGCCTCCCTTTTTGCTATTGAAGGTGTCCCTCAATGGGTCACCTTGCTTCTGACTATTCTCTCTCTCATCGCAAAGGTGTTGCTACTTGGTGGAAGGATCCTATGGAAGACCAATTGACGATTAATGCTTTAGATTTTTTTTCAGTTGATTCATCTCAAGATGAGGTGCCTCTTACTGTTGATGAAGCCTTGATTGATGTTACTATTGTTGCGGACCCTTCTACCTCCTTGGTTCCTACACTCATTGCTCCTGCTCCTCAGCTTCCCTCTGCTCCTGCTGATTGTTCTCTTTCTGCTACTCAACTGCAATAGTAGAGTGGCAGTGACTATGTGGGAGTCTTCCTTTCTTGATCCTTCTTTCAGAGTTCCTAATGATAGTTTTTCCTAGATGGTTGTTTGTCATAGGTGGAAAGAAAAATCTAACCCCCTTTCCCAAGCCCCCCCATGTCATGTTTCAGGTTTCCTTCCCCACTCTTGATTTGGGTTGGGTTGTTGATGGTTCTTGAGGTTGGTTTGGCCTATCCAACTTTATTCTTTTGGGGTTTGCACCCCTGCTTGGTCTATTTAATTTTGATAGCCTTCGACTTTGTAAAGGGTCAGCACCCTAGTTAACGCTGCTTTAAAAAAAAAAAAAAAATTATTAATATTATATTTTATGAAATATAAAATTGTTAAAGGCTATCAATATTTGTTTATATAAATATATATTAAAAAACTAAAGAATTATATAATTAAAATCTCTATAACTAAAATTACTAAATTCTTGACAATGAATTAAATGCAACACACCTTTTGCATTTTTATTCCCTTTCTAATAAGTGACTGGTATTTTTTTAACATATTAACACTTAAATTTATATTTTTTCTATCTTTTGCTTACTTGAAGTGGTGATATAATATTATTTCCTTGATTACCGATGATTTTTTAAAAAGATTATTTTGATGCCTATACATTATAATAGAAATGTTGAATTTATAGGTAGACGATGTAAGACAAAATAAGCTTGTCCATAAGTTTTAAAATAATATTCCCCTTTTCTGCTCATTAGACATTTCAAACTTGCCAAATGGGATCATAGTGAATTTTAAAACTCAAGTCTATAGATATCTAATAGATAGTATTCAGTACAAGTCAGAAGTGGAAAAAATTATTAATATGTTTTATGTATAATAATATATATATATATATATATATATATATATATATTATTATATATATATGTATATATATATATATTTATATATACATATATATATATATATATATTTTAATTTAAATTTTACAGCTACATAGATCAATAAGAAGAATAAAGAAAATAATACTTTCATGATTATTAAAAAAAATTAAATTCAAGACTATAAGATTTTTGTTTAGAAATTTTAATTTTGTTTCTATAACTTTAACTTCTCCAAGCCAGAGGAAAAAAACAACAAATCAATTCCGATCACAGACTGATCTTAGTGTCACATGACTGCACTTGCAACCTAAACATTCATATCATATTCCCATCACATTCTAAACATTCATATTTCATAGTTGAGCTGATCTGATTAGGCATGACAACACCTGTCCCCAACACAAAAAGAAGAATGATTCAAAAGATTGTTCAATAACTGAGACCAAAAATGGAAAAAGGAGGAAGAAATGCATAATTAAGCTTCCTTTGCACTTGAAGATGATTCAAATTTCAGTCGCCTCTTTCAACCTATTTTTAACATTATGGGGCAAGTATTGCCTTGCAGCCACTTCGGAAGATTGGTGTAGTAATTGTAGAGGGGGTTTCTGCAACGACACTTTCTAGATCCTTAAACATTTTCTCCAAGCATATTAAATACATTAGGAACACCAAGGTTTACCTCTGTCATTTCAATTTCTTTCGGTGCTAAATGTCTTAGCAAAGCCTACCATCACCCATGGATTCGTCCCTTATATACTCTCTATTTTTTTATGTTGAATCCACTTCATTTCTTCTCATTCAACTCTGAATCATCTGAATCATATAATTATATGCAGTGAATGTCAAATTTATCCTCTCTATATTTCATGTTGAATCCACTACATTCCTTGTGGTTCAACTCTGATTCATCAGATCTATGGACCACAATCTACAGATAGTTTTCTCACTACTCCAGTTGAGCCATCTGGCTGGTTTTTCTTAACCTTCCTAGCATATCAAGTCATACAAATTTAAGTCTCACTACTATCAATCCATTTGTCTTAAATTAATCCTAATCCAATCGGCCAAGAAATGTGATACACCTGATACACCTCTTCTTGAAGTAACTAGTTTTCTGTGAAAAAAAAAAAGATAAATTATAATATTGTCTACAAATATTGAGAATGAGTCAATTGGACTAAAAAATACAAACTACAATAGCATGAGGGCATGAAAATGACCTGCAACATTATAAGAAAATATAGGTTTCAAGCTAAAAGCGAGTGGTTCAGAAAGAAAAGACTTGAACTAAGATAAGCCAAACTAAGATAAACTCTAAATGTAAAATAAATAGTGTCCTAATTCAAAACTCAGTGGAACTTGGTAAATCCCAAAGCTCACATTTGTAAATAGCTGCCTCACTTTTCATCACTTTTGCACTACATAATTCAATCAATTCCTTTCCATTTAAAATAGGAAGAGGGGATCAACTTATCATTCCCATTTCATTCATAATTCTATCTTCTCCTTTGTAGGTTGAATCTAATGAATTTTCCTCTCCTCTTCCAATGTAATAGGTGAAAAGTGTTTGAAGGGAAATCCATAGTGAAACTCTCATCTCTCGTTGGAGGGAAAGGGTTGGTTTCCTCTTGATCTCTCATTCACATAGTTATCACCTACCAATACATTTTGGTGACATTACAGTTTGGTGAACCCGATGTCTTGCATGCTTTCCTTTGAACAAAATTTCATATTTTTCATTCGTAAGTTTAAATTTTCTGCAAACTTAGTGGTTAAATCATTTGCTTGTGGTTATCTTAGATCTAAAAATTGTTTTGTTTCTCAAATTCAATTTCTTCATTGTCTCGTTCAATTTGCAAAAATTTGATTTTCATTTAATTTTCAGATTTTTGATTGTTCTAAGACTTGTTGTCATTCCTACAATTCAAATTTTTAATTTCCCTCCTTTGTCCAAAAATTCAAATTTCAAAATTAAGTGGTTAGGTCATAAAACCCCATTTTTTAAATTTAATTGGATTTTGTGCAAATTTTAATGAATTTCATTCCAATTCAAATTTCTAAACATTTTTCAAGGTGTCCCTATCCATTAGGTTTGACATTTTTCAAATTTGTAATTCAATTCCTCTTTTTCTTCAAAACCCTAATAGGGTCCTATTTTTACATTTCAACCTTAATTTCGCTCATCTAGAAATTGTAAAATTTGTCACGTTTTTGGGGTTAGCTTTGAAATCTTTGTAATATATATCTCTCAAAATTTTAAAAAAAGTTGGTCGGACCATGTGCATTCCCACTACGGTCCTTGGCTTTTTTCTTAAAATTTCAGGACACTATTATGAATGTATTTAATAGCCTAAATCTAGAAGATTGGCTAATTTTATCGATTTTTTATCCCTCTAGAATCAGAAATAGCTCCAATATTCAACATTTAAAACTTGAAGAAATTTTTTTAAATTAAGAGGTTAAATATAGCTTGCCCTGATTGTAAAATCTCTGATTTTAAAATTAAGTAGTATTCCCTTGGCCCTAATTTTAAAATTCCAGTTTCCTTTCATTTTTGGAAATTATGTCATCCTCTTTCTCCAACCAAGTTCAAATTGTGTAATCAATATTTTCTTAAATTTAGTATTACTCAATTTTGTAATCTTTGCTCCTATACTTCAAAATTCAAAATTCAAAATTCAAATTTTCCATCTAGTGCAGGAGTTTCCCACTATTAGTTCTACCTATACTATCCCCATTAGACAAAGCATTAGAATTAAGGCCTCCAAAGGTTTATTTAATAAGGAGATGGAGCCGAATTTAGGTAACTTCTTTAATGAGGATCATGCTAATTATTCCCATCCTAATCATGTGCCTATTCTCCCAATTGGTGACTCCCATAATGAAGAAGAAGATTTAACTAAAGTCTCTATAGATCAACTTTCCACAATGGATAATCAAATTGATAACTTTCAACAATGGATATCCCAAGAATATCGTAATAGTTAAACTCTTCCATTAAATGAAAGACTTAAGCGCACAATTCAAAGTGATAAGAATGTAATTGATATATTGCATGGCATTGCACATATTGTTGATTCTAATGTCATGACTATCAAGAGTTGTGTTGAAACCTTGAACACAAGTCAATCTTTCAATTCCTTTGACTACTCTTATGACAAGTATTCCTAATTTTACCTCCAACATCATGGCTACTTCAACTCAAAATGTCATCCCTACAACAATTAGTCATGGGGGAAATCCCTCTTCTTAATTTAATACTCCATCTTTACCAATGTCTTTCATAAGTATTCATGTTATACCTCAACCAATCAATGTGACACAAGGGGGCCATTTCTTCAACAACTTTGTTCCTCCTTTAAATGTCACTTTTCCTACCCAATCATCACCTATGCCTACTTATCATAATATCGCATCACTTTATTTTCAATTAATTCCTTCTTTTAATAACATCACACCACCTTCTCAATCAACTATGCTTAACATCAATTCTTCTACCGAAGTGATAATTAACAATCTTTTTCAGAACATGCCTTCCTTACAACAACAAATTGCTTGTATGAGTCATTCCAAGTTTGGTGTGACCACCTTTGATGTTGCGAGCCCACTTTCTCTTGATATTGTTAAAGTTGTACCACCAAAACATGTTGAGACACCTCAACTAGAACTCTATAATGGAAAAGGTGATCCTCTTACACATGTCAAAACATTTCAAACCTTGTGTACCAATTTTTCTTATGATCAAATATTGCTTGCAAAATTGTTTACAAGAATACTAAGAGATAAGGCTTTACAATGGTATTGCTATTTTCCTTATTATTCTATCACTTCCTTTCAGCAATTGGCAAATGCTTTCATCCAACAATTTCAAAACAACACTGGTCCTAAAATCACTTTGACTTATTTAATGTATTGTAAACAAGGTTTTAACTAAAAAGTGACCGATTTCACTGGTAGATATAAGAATTTATTTTCTCAAATTTATTTTCATGTACCTAATAATTACATTCAACGAATTTTCATTTCTAATTTACAAATAGATATCAAGGAAAAGCTTCTTTTATTTGAGTTTACTTCATTTTCACAATTGTGTGCAACACTCCACAATTATCAACTTTGTCTGAGTCAAATGGAGCAATCCACTCCTTTGGCTCTAAGTGATATGGGCGAGAGTGTTCAACAACCTTTTGTGAAGTTAAAACTGACAAAAAGATTCATCAAGTTTAATGATACAATCAACAACAACAATGTGAATGTTACAACAGGTTTGCCTTCTATTTCTAAATTTTTGCAAAGAGAAAGACAATTTACTTGTTTGAATGAGTATTTACATAGTATTATGTCTCTGTTGTTGCAAAGAAATGTTATCAAAATTCCTCCTATAAAACCAGTTGATTCTTCTAAACTTGCATCCCCCTAATTTAATAACAATTCATTCCCGCAATTTCATCGTCAGCCTGGACATGATATTGAGAAATGTTTTGCATTAAAAAATAAGATTCAATATTTGATTGATAATAATACTATATCTGTGGTAGGTGTGAATGATAAAGGGAATAAATTAGTAGCTCCAACTAATCAAAATCTTAATATTTTCATTGATCCCTTACCTTCTCATACCCTCTAACGTTATTGAGATTGTGCGTAATTCTTTCTATTCCAAGGAATTCACCTCTATCGTTCTAAACTTGATAAATATGGTAGAAAAACAAGATACACCTAAGGATCCTTGTATTACATTCGACCCTATTGATACCATTAGATCACCTGATGGCCCTTTATACATAGTTGCGAAGGTTAAGGATATACCTTGCCGTGGTGCCCTTATTGATCCCTCTTTCATGGTTAATGTCATCACTAAGTAGTGTATTTTCACTTTACGGTTGCATAAACCAATATATGATGCCTCTAATGTGGTTGTGAAGTTATTTTATGGCTTCTCTTGTCCTACCATTCGCTCTATTACCCTTCCTATTGAAGTTCATACTAAATTCATGGATGTTGACTTTGTTATCATAGCCTCTTCCAAGCAATTCCAAGTGAAGTTGGGCTACCCTTGGCTATCTTCCATGAAGGCTATTGCTTCTCCAATCCACAAGTCTCTAAAATTTCCTCATAATGGAGAAACCGTAACCATGAACCATAGCTTATTTCATCCATCTAGTAGAAGCCCCGATGTTCCTATTGATTTATTCTGGCCTAAACAATTTCAATCTCTTCAATCAAGGAGCGATGCTCTTTCTCAATCTTATAAAAAATGGAATAAATATATGATCTTATCCTTAAGTGAACCTAGATCCCCAACACTTGACATTCCTATTATTCTTCAAGATGATGTTCTTCCCCTCACGGATAGAACTAATGTCCATCCTAAGGAAGATCATCAACCTATTCCTATGGATGTGACTATATCTTCTCCTAAGACAAAGAACATTATTCTTCCTGAGGTTAGACCTGTACCTCCTCCTCATGATGGACTTGTTCTTCTTCCTACACCTAACAATCCTCCCTCCTATGATTCAGTTCCACCTCCTCCCTCTTATAAAGAGAAGAGGCCCACTTCTCCTCTTGTTCAACCTAACCTAAACTTTCAAATATAAGGGTGAGAACATTTGAGGCCCTACCCGGCCCGTCCTAGCATTTTAAATATTGGTTTTAGCAAAGGTAATGCTGATAGTAAGTTAAATTACAAAATTGAGTAGGATGACATATTTCTTATGATATCATTTTTGGAGGTGAATAAATTCTATGCATGAAATTCGCTAATGATATGAAGAATGAATTTAAAATGTCTATGATTGGTGAGATGAAATTTTTCTTTTGTTTGCATATTACTTAGACTGATAAAGGTATTTTCATTTGTCAAACTAAGTATGTGAAGGAGTTACTTAAGAAATTGGGACCTAAGAATTCTAAACCTGTCGGTACTCCTATGATAAGCGGTTGTGAATTGTCAAAGGATGATGAATCTCCGAGAGTAAATCCAAGCAGATACAAATCGATGATTGGTGGATTGTTGTACCTATATCAAACTAGACCTGATATAATGAACATTGTTTGTATTGCTTCTATATTTCACTCAGATCCTAGAGAAACTCATGATATTTCTGTTAAGAGGATATTCAAATATTTGGTATGCAAAACAAAGTCTGGGCTATGGTATCCAAAGAATGATTACTTCATATTATGTGCCTATATAGATTTTGATTGGGTAGGAGATGTGGCTGATCAAAAGAGAACTACTGGTGGTGTATTCTTTCTTTGAAAGAAGTTGGTTTCATGGCTTAGCAAGAAACAATCATGCAATTCATTGTCTAATACTGAAACAGAGTATGTAGTTGCTGCTACCATCTATACTAAGATTTTATGGATGAAACAAATTGTAAAAGATATAAGGATAATTTATGATGAGCCTACTATTATTCACTATGATAGTGCTATTTCTATTGGTATGTCAAAGAATATGGTATTTCAATCAAAATAAAAAAACATTTCTATAAGCTACAATTTCTTGAAGGAAAAGGTTGAAGTAAAGGAAGATAGATTGGTTTATGTGCCTACTAAGGAAAAAATTACAGATATTCTAACTAAACCATTGCCTAAAGATACTTTTGAATATCGTAGAGACTAGTCAGGGGTCAACACCCTTCTAGAAGAGATTTCATGATACAAGGATGCATTAATCTGTTCTCCTTATTAGACATATCCTTCTGATTGAGGTTGATTAGATGTTGCTACTACTCAGGGGGAGAAGTCAACTATTTGGTTTAGTATTTTGGTTTGATATTTGTCCTTTGTTATTGATGTCAAAGGGGGAGAAGGTGTTTATATTAAAAAACTATCAATATTTTGGGAGAAGGTGTTAATCTAAGGGGGAGAAATATATTTCAAATCAATCTTTTGGGATATTGTTGGTATTCCTTGGCACTTGGACATTTTTCACATTTACTGTTTCCATCAATGCCAAAGGGGGAGATTGTTTGGAATATGTTGTATTTGGTTAAGTGTAGTCATTGATGTCAACACTATATCCCAGTTGGACCTATCCCAGTTAGTCTTGGTGATCATCTTAGTTTTAATTCTAATCCGGTATGATTAGAATCTCTGGATTCAGTTTTGGATGTTTATTCTGGATGATTATATTCTTTCCATATTCTATTGGTTCATAATTTTGTGCTCTGGTTGCTAATTCTTTTGTTCCCGATTGATATTTTTTGGTAACAGTTAGCTTTACCGGTAAGCGGTATTTGATGATTTGGTTAGATGATTTTGATCTGAGTTAAGGGAAAGGTTTCTATTGTGATAAAGATGCTTCTTGATCATGTCCTAATTATTTGGTAGTGTTGCAATGGTTGGTGTGTTGTTATAATGGTCCTATTTAGGTCTAGTTAGACTTTATGTTATTTCACTAAGCATTTGTACCTGTTGTTGGATTTTGGTCTTAGCCGAAATTCAGGCCGATGTAATTCTTTAGGAACTTGAATTAGCTCCATGATATGTAATGTAAATCATAATATTGGTCCGGTGGTATCGTGTGATGTAATATTTATTATTATGGGTTTATGGGTTTAGGGTCTAGCTGACCTTGTCAATAAAGTTGATGATCTATATTTATAGGTGACTTATTCATGTAATCTTGGAATGTTTTTTGGGATTGGTGGTTATATCTACATTATTAGAGAAATGATTATGTCGAAATAGAGTCATATCATTTTTGGTGAAGGATTTGTTTTGTAGGGTAGACATATGTGCTTAACCGGAACTATATCAAATATTAGTACGTTAACAAAATTCAGGCAAATGCATGTTGATCATGCCAAAATTCAAAAAAATGAAACAAAAGGAGAGATATCTCCAAAGGCTCAGACAAAACCAGCATCCATCTCCTTAAGCACTATTGCCTCAGGTTCGATGTCATCCTCCTCCTGTAGATTCTGCTCACTTTCCTAAGCTTTGTAACAAAGAACTGCTTTCAACACCACAGGGCACTCCATCCCACACTCTGCATGGACGTCTGAGTAAGCCATTTCCTTCGAGAGACAATCATTATTCATAATTTATTATTCACTTATACGTACCATTACCCATCCAAGATCCCTTGATCAAGATCTTGAACCACTACAAATTAATTAACCTCAACTTCTGTTCCCAACGACATGTAGCAATTTTGTGGCAGTGGGGTATGCAAATTGGCATTGATATTATCCAGGACAACATCAATCTCATAGAGAAAATAGTTCTTGAAGATCATTTGAGCTATTTTCTTTACTCATTACTTACTCACTCCCATATATACCAACATGATAACGAACATGGCCAGGTTATCAGAGTTTACCCAGTACCTGTGTTAAGCTCTGATAAAATCCCTATCCAAAATTCTTTTTACAATATGCAGTATTAGCGGGTGCTTCATGGCCATGACTGCTAGGAGATGATTATCAGAAATTTCCCCCAAGAAGGCCATCTATCAGTTGTTGGACTCCAGCATTACAGGCGTATCCATCCCTAGAAACCCTAGCACCCTATGCCCAATCACACCGCTATAGCTCAAACTCACCAGGCAGTATTCGAAAAATAAGAATGGGCTGCTATAAATAGGCCAAGCTTACATTCTAATGATCACGAAGGTGACATAAGATGTCCTAGCACTTACTGATTTTTAATGAATCCTCATGTTCACCAACTTATATGCCATCCCACATTATGTTGAATATCAAATCCAAGCTTTCCTTTAAAGTAAGGAAAACAATTATCTAATTGATCAAGAAGGATGAGGGTGATGTGTTATGTAGGAATTTCAAGCATAGTTGAGTTATGATGTTTTCATGGTACTATATAATTATGTAGTGACAGACTGTGTTGCCACTTTAGCTAGATTGCGCACTATCACATTCCCTTCCTGGTAGATATGACTTATACGAAATTCCTCCAAATCATTGAAAAAAATTATTTGATTGGTCAGAGCCATTGGTTGAGGATCCAACATGGAGTTTCATTTTTCCTAATCGCATTTACCACATTTAGGGAGTCACCTTCCAAATAGATTTTTTGGGCCCCACTACAAATCCGAACCTGTAGGCCATGTAATGTAGCATGAAACTCTGCTAAATTGTTTGTAGAATAACCAATGTGTTTTGAAACTTCCATTAGGGAATTTCTGAATTCATCACGGATAACACACCCAATGCCACTAGGGCCTGGGTTGCCGAAAGAAGCCCTATCAAAATTAATCTTGACTGAATTAGGATTAGGTGTATCCCATTGAACCAGGTGTCTGGATAAAAGTGGGTGGTTGGAGGAACTATTCCCAAACAAAGGTAGAATAGAAAGAATTCGGAAGGTGAGTTTTAGTCTACAATCCTAACCTTTGTATACATTTTTCTTTAATGTCTTCCCTTTTGTGGATTCATTGATTAGAGAAATCATAGAGGTTTTTATCTTCTGTCATAGGGCCTTTGAAGCCATGAGCTTGTCATGAAAAATGCACCTATTGCACTCCTTCCATAATTCTCAAATCAAAATGGATGGGATAATTACCCATATATCCCCAAATACAGCGTTCAAAGGTTTTTGTGGCTATATTTTAAACTAGACGTCAATCCCAGCTTGGAATGGGCAATAAAGGTTTAATTTTTGCATGAAATTACACCAACACTTTAATCTATTGTACTATTACTAATTATACATTAGTAAAAATAGATGTCTAAGAAGCCTTTTATATATTATTTTTCATATTTTATAATGCTATTTTTATTTTCAATTTTTGTTTGTTTATAGAAACCCGTATAATTTATTGCTATATTTTCATTATTTTTAATACCTGTAAATTTTTATGATATCTTGTCCTTACTTATATTTAGATTATTTTAGTTATTATCCTTTCCCTTTCTCTTTTTTTCTCAATTTGGATAAAATATAAAATTATTATAGTTTTATTATTTTTCTCTCTTTTTTTTGTGTTAATCTTTTCTTTCTAATTCTTTTACGTTTGAATTATTATCTTACTATATATAAATATTGCATTAAACTTATATATATGTATATGTATTTATATATGTCTATGAATAGTGATTAGTTTTTAAAAAGTCATTTTCCTCCCCTCCTGTTGATGCTCTTGCGGCTCTTTTGGCTCCTTCCCCTACTCTGTTTGCCCCTGGGCTTGGGCGGTCTCTACTTGGTGGGGCTCTGGCTGGGTCCTCGAACTTGTCAAACCTGCCTTCTATCAGTGCCTTCGACCTTCATAGCTCTTCTCTCCCTCATCCATATGTAGCATTTGGTTGCTGATGGAGGCTATCTTCTGTCTTCTCCCACGCCCTCTGCGTAGGGGTTTCGTGTTGGGTCCCCCACGACTGGTGTCTCTTAATTTTGGATTTGGAGGCCCTTGCTACTGCTGTTGGTGATGCTTGGAGTGAAGATGCTTTGCCTATGCCCATTGCTGGAAAGCGTAGCTTTTCTCAGGTGGCTAAATATGCTGCCCAGTCCTCTAAAAGGGTTCATCCTCTTCCTTGTGCCAATACCTCTCCTGTTGTGGTTTGTGGCCATGAGGTTTTGGAGAGTGTTGACTTCTATCAATGCATCACTTTGGTCTACATATTTACTAGCTTTTGGTCTTCCATCCCAAACCTTCATTGTTGGGTGAGTGGTTCTTTAAGCCCATTGTCTCTTATGGCATTGAGCTTTTTCCTTGTGCTAAGGGTTTTCTTGTTGCCTCTTTTACCTCTACTCATGATCATGATTTGATTTTGGGTAAGCTATGGTTTTTTTGTTGCCTCTTTTACCTCTTCAACCCCCTTACGAAACCTCTTTCTGTTTATCTGGTTTGGGTCCACCTCCCCAATCTCCCCCAGCATTTTTGGGAACCTTCTTGTTTTGAGGCCATCGGTAACTCCATTAGAAACTTCTTGAAGGTTGATGATGCCACATTCTCCATGGGTCATTCTACGTTTTCTCACCTATTAATTGATGTTGACATATCTCTGGCCCTCCCTAAGGATGTGGTTCTTATGGTTTGGGATAGGCCTTGGACTCAACCACTGGATTATGAAGGCATTCCTTTTTGCTATCAAAAGTGCCTCTTAATGGGTCACCTTGCTTCTGACTATTCTCTCTCATTGCAAAGGTGTTGCTACTTGGTGGAAGGATCCTACGGAAGACCACTTGATGATTAATGCTTTAGATTCTGTTTCGGTTGATCCATCTCAAGATGAGGTGCCCCTTAGTATTGATGAAGCCTTGGTTGATGTTACTATTGTGGTAGACCCTTCTGCCTTCTTGGTTCCTAAACCTATTTCTCCTACTCCTCACCTTGACTCTACCCCTGGTGATTGTTCTCTTTCTATTGCTCAGCTGCAATAGTAGCATGGCAGTGACACTATAGGAGTCTTCCCTGCTTTATTCTTCTTTGAATGTTCCTAATGATAGTGTTGCATAGATGGTTGTCTGTCATAAGCTGAAAGGAAAATCTCACCCCATTTCCCAAGCCCCCCCTTGTGTTTACATTTCAACCTTAATTTTGCTCATCTAAAAACTGTAAAATTTGTCACGTTTTTGGGGTTAGCTTTGAAATCTTTGTAATATATATCTCTAAAAATTTCAAAAAAAGTTGGTCGTACCATGTGCATTCCCGCCACGGTCCTTGGATTTTTTCTTGAAATTTCAGGACACTGTTATGAATGTATTTAATAGCCTAAATCTAGAAGATTGGCCAATTTTATCGATTTTTTATCCCTCTAGAATCGGAAATAGCTCCAATATTCAACATTTCAAACTTCAAGAAATTTTTTAAAATTAAGAGGTTAAATATAGCTTTCCCGGATTGTAAAAACTCTGATTTTAAAATTAAGTGGTATTCCCTTGGCCCTAATTTTAAAATTCCAATTTCCTTTCATTTTTGGAAATTGTGTCATCCTCTTTCTCCAACCAAGTTCAAATTGTGTAATCAATATTTTCTTAAATTTAATATTACTCAATTTTGTAATCTTTGTTCCTATACTTCAAAATTCAAAATTCAAAATTCAAATTTCAAATTTTCCCTCTAGAGCATGAGTTTACCACTATTAGTCCTACCTATACTATCCCCATTAGACAAAGCATTCGAATTAAGGCCTCCAAAGGTTTAATTACTAAGGAGATGGAGCCTAATTTGGGTGACTTCTTTAATTAGGATCATGCTAATTATTCCCATCCTAATCATGTGCCTATTCTCCCAAATGATGACTCCCATAATGAAGAAGAAGATTTAACTAGAGTCTCTATAGATCAACTTTCCACAATGGATAATCAAATTGATAACTTTCAACAATGGATATCCCAAGAATACCCTAATAGTTAAGCTCTTCCATTAATTGAAGGACTTAAGTGCATGATTCAAACTGATAAGAATGTAATTGATATATTGCGTGACATTGCAGATATTGTTGATTCTAATGTCACGACTATCAAGAGTTGTGCTGAAACCCTAGGTTACTCACAACCTTGAACACAAGTCAATCTTTCAATTCCTTTGACTATTCTTATGACATGTATTCCTACTTTTACCTCCAACATCATGGCTACTTCAACTCAAAATGTCACCCCTACAACAATTAGTCATGGGGTAAATCCCTCTTCAGATTTTAAACCTCCATCTTTACCAATGTCTTTCATAAGTATTCATGTTATACCCCAACCATTCAATATGACACAAGGGGGCCATTCCTTCAAAAACTTTGTTCCTCCTTTAATTGTCACTTTTCCTACCCAATCATCACCTATGCCTACTTATCATAATGTCCTACCACTTTATTTTCAATTCATTCCTTCTTTCAATAACATAACACCACCTTCTCAATCAACTATGCCTAACATCAATTCTTCTACCGAAGTGATAATTAACAATCTTGTTCAGACTATGCCTTCCTTACAACAACAAATTGCTTGTATGAGTCAATCCGAGTTTTGTGTGACCACCTTTGATGTTGCAAGCCCACTTTCTCTTGATATTGTTAAAATTGTGCCACCTAAACATGTGTAGATACCTCAACTAGAACTCTATAATGGAAAAGGTGATCCTCTTACACATGTCAAAACATTTCAAACCTTGTGTACCGATTTTTCTTATGATCAAATATTGCTTGCAAAATTGTTTACAAGAATACTAAGAGATAAGGCTTTACAATGGTATTGCTATTTTCCTTATTATTCTATCACTTCCTTTCAGCAATTGGCAAATGCTTTCATCCAACAATTTCAAAACAACATTGGTCCTAAAATCACTTTGACTTATTTAATGTATTGTAAGCAACGTGTTAACTAAAAGGTGACTGATTTCATTGGTAGATATAAGAATTTATTCTCTCAAATTTATTTTCATGTACCTGATAATTATATTCAATGAATTTTTATTTCTAATTTACAAATAGATATCAGGGAAAAACTTCTTTTATTTTAGTTTACTTCATTTCCACAATTGTGTGCAACACTCCACAATTATCAACTTGATGTGAGTCAAATGGAGCAATCCACTCCTATTGCTCTAAGTGATAAGGGGGAGAGTGTTCAACAACCTTTTGTGAAGTTAAAACCGACAAAAAGCTTCATCAAGTTTAATGATACAATCAACAACAACAATGTGAATGTTACAATAGGTGTGCCTTCTATTTCTAAATTTTTACAAAGAGGAAGACAATTTACTTCTTTGAATGAGTATTTACATAGTATTATGTCTCAGTTGTTGCATAGAAATGTTATCAAAATTCCTCCTATAAAACCAGTTGATCCTTCTAAACTTGCATCCCCCTATTTTAATAACAATTCATTCTTGCAATTTCTTCCTTAGCGTGGTCATGATATTGAGAAATGTTTCACATTAAAAAATAAGATTCAATATTTGATTGATAATAATACTATATATGTGGTAGGTGTGAATGATAAAGGGAATAAATCAGTAGCTCCTCCTAATAAAAATCTTAATATTTTCATTGATCCCTTACCTTCTCATACCCTCTAACATTATTGAGATTGTGCCTAATTCTTTCTATTCTGAGGAATTCACCTGTATCATTCCGAACTTGATAAATATTGTAGAAAAACAAGATACACCTAAGGATCCTTGTATTACATTTGACCCTAGTGATACCATTATATCACCTGATGGCCCTTTATACATAGTTGTGAAGGTTAAGGATATACCTTGCCGTGGTGCCCTTATTGATCCCTCTTTCATGGTTAATGTGATCAGTGAGTAGTATATTTTCACGTTAAAATTGCATAAACCAATATATGATGCCTCTAACATGGTTGTGAAGTTATTTTATGGCTTCTCTTATCCTACCATTGGCTCTATCACCTTTCCTATCGAAGTTCATACTAAATTCATGGATGTTGACTTTGTTATCATACCCTCTTCCGAGCAATTCCAAGTGAAGTTGGGCTACCCTTGGCTATCTTCCATGAAGGCTATTGCTTCTCCTATCCACAAGTGTCTGAAAATTCCTTACAATGGAGAAATCATAATCCTGATCCATAGCTTATTTCATCCATCGAATAGAAGCCCCGATGTTACTATTGATTTATTTTGGCCTAAACAATTTCAATCTCTTCCATCAAGGAGCGATGCTCTTTCTCAATCTTATCAAAAATAGAAGATATATATGATCTTATCCGTAAGTGAACCTAGATCCCCAACACTTGACATTTATATTATTCTTCATGATGAGGTTCTTCCCCTCATGGATACAACTAATCTCCCTCCTAAGGAAGATCGTCAACCTATTCCTATGGATGTGACTATATCTTCTCCTAACAAGAACAAAAATATTCTTCCTAAGATTAGGCCTATACCTCCTCCTCATGATGGACTTGGTCTTCTTCATACACCTAACATTCCTCCTTTCTATGATTCAGTTCCACCTCCTTCCTCTTATGTAGAGAAGAGGCCCGCTTCTCCTCTTGTTCAACCTAAACCTTCAAATATCAAGGAGAGAACCTTCATTTCTATCAATTATGGATACAAACTTTTATATGATCCCAAGATTGGATAACAATGATATATTGATGCTTCATTTGTATGCATTATGGATATAAAATTTGATATGATTCTAGGATATGATAACATTGAGATGGTGTATGTCATTTATTTGATTTGCAGGACTTTATTATGATGTTAGAAATATAATGCATATCTTATGAATGGATAAAATTTATGAGGATTATCATAATTTTTTATGTAGATTGATTTGGATATATGGTAAATTGATTTGTATGATGGCAAACAGTATGCAGAGTGATTGATTTGTATTCATATTTATATGTTTAATATTATATGAGGTTATTTGGGAATTACTAATGTGTAATTGAGATGCTTAGGAAAATTATCCATGTGACCATGGAAACAATATGAAGAATCAAGCCTAGACCTTTGTAAGTTTGTAAAACTAGGGGTTGTCTATTTGAAAAACAACACCCCATATGTATTGTATTTTATTCATAAACGTAAATGTTTGTAAGTGTGTTAAATTGTATTTATTAATTTGTTTAATCCAACAAGAGCCAATTTCCATGTGTAATTAAGTAATTTATTTTATTGTGTCACTTGACACATGTGCTGAATAGTGTTTTTATTTTGACATGTCTCTTGGAGGGAAATTGTTTCAACCAAAGCCTTTTTCAAATATTTAAGTGTGGTCCCAAATTTTCCTTGGGTAGAGATTCTTTGGAGTGGTCAACACAGGGTTGACCCATAGGTTAACTTCAGATGGGTTTCTAAGGGGTCAAATGGACTCCTAGGGTTAGTTTAGGGGATTTTCTAATGGTCCATAGGGTATACCTATGGGTTAGGGGTACTTTTAAGCATGTAACCAATCCCATGTGACTGATTTGACCCCTCAAAAATTGGTTTTCCAAAGATGAGAGAAAATCCATCTTGGAGGACTTCTTCTAGGTTAGCTAACTTCCCCTTCTTGTGTCAGTTTCCTCTTCCCCATTCTCTCTTCCCTTCTTTCAAGTTTTCAAGTTTTACTAACATGTAAGAGGTTGGGAAGACCAACCAATGTGAGCTCTGACTCTATCCAAGCGGTTGGAAAGAGTGAGAGAATCCTTCTTAAGCAAGGGTTTGAGACTTAGGAAGGTAATCACCCACTCTCCATCTTTGGAGAGTAGATCTTGAAGTTTTGAAAAGTTTAGTATAAGAATATTGGCTAAGTCTTGAAAGGAAAGAAGTGTGGATTTGGGTAGCTCTACTCCGAACTATCCCTTGCATACCTTTGGAAAATTCAAGGTTGGTCTGATATCTTTCTATGTATGTTGGAAAAATGTTTGAAATATTGTATGTATTTCATTGTTTTCTCCCTTTGTGTTTTTATTTGTGAAGAAAGATGTGTGATCTTTCCCTTGTTTTTGGTTAAGCATTTTATTTTTTTATTGGGTGTATTCAAGGCCTAAATCACTCTTGGGAGGGTAGAGTGGAGTTGGGGTGGAGGGTTGTTTGATAGCCTTAGAGTGAGAGGCTCTCTTTGGAAGAGAGTGATCTCAAGGGATTTTTGTGACCCTTGCTACATAGTTATTGTTTATGCATTTGGAGGTCCTAAGGGGAGATATTATGGCTTGTATGCCTTGGGGGTCGTAAGGATGTTGGGACAAGTTTGGAACTTGTGATGTGTTCTTGGCTGCCTTGTGATGGCTTTGTGTTCTACTATTTTGTAGTTTCTCCTCAAGGTACTTAGTCCATCTTCACCCATGTAAAAATCACATGATGTGATGATGTTAAGCCTTGGGATGGGAATGTGTTTTTTGTGAGTTTTTCATGCTTGTTTATGTATTATTTGAGTGTAACCCATCTAGGTCTTGGTTCTCCAAGCTCGGGGGAGTAAGCCTAGGTTGGGAGGTGAGCCTCCATGGTCATAATCTTAAGACTTTGTATTGCAGGTTTGTTTGGAAACGAAGGAAAGAAAAGCTAGGAGTTGCTACTATCATCATTTTTAGTATTGCTATTGTAAAATGTATTTATTTTTGAAGCCCTCATTTAATAGAATGAGAGGCTAAGTTGGGTATTCACCCTTTTGTAAAAGTTACTATGTTGAAAATAAAAGTATTCTTTATACCATGATTTATTTAAAATGAAATACATTCTTTTATTAAGTTTGTTATTGCAAGAAAGGAATGAAAGTAAAAATGGAGTAAATTTTCTATAGTTTTGAGTTAAAATCTGTTTGCATTTATTTCTTGGAAATAAAATACATTTCTATCTCTTTATGCATATTGTAAAATGATGGAAATGAATGAATACTAAAGCATGAATGTTAGTGAAAGAAAATAAAACCCTTACTTCTATTTATTTATTTTCAAATGCAAAATATGGGTAAATGGATTTTGGAATGAACAATAATATTTCATTTTAGCATGAATATAAAGTTTTAAATGATTTTTGGGCATTATAGTTGTTGCTGCAATTTATTTATTTCTGCAGTTATTTCTTTATAAGAAAAATGCAAAAAATAAAGGTACATAAATTAATTTATTTTAAAGGTTAACTATATGGTATTAGAACTAAAAAGAAATACATTTATTTCAATAGGTTATAAGTTTCTTTAAATGATTTAAAGAAAATACATGGATGTTTTAGACTTGAGGAAATATTGCATATTCATTTAAAAAAAAAAAATAGATTGTTTTATATGCCTTGTATTAGTAGAAAAATCTAATATATTCATTTCTAAAAGGTTTTACTTTAAATCTAATAAAAAGGGAAAAGTATATTTCTGTAATTTTGTTGGTTTTATTTGACTGTCTTTTTATTAATTTCCTCCATGATTAAAAAAAAATATACTATAACCCTAGATATCTTTTGAGAGTATTATATATATATATAGATATATATATATATATATATATATATATATATATATATATATATCTATATATATATATATATATATCTATATATATATCTATATATATATATATATATATGTACATAATAAATGTACATGTACGTATATATATATATGTACATTATAAATGTACATGTACGTATATATATATAAATATATATATATATATATATATATATATATATATGTATATATATATATATAGATATAACATTTTATTAAAACTTAAAAAAAAAAAAAGAAGAGCCTACGACTCCCTGTGGGAAGACCCACAAGGCAACTGACTTGTGCTCTACACTGCAACCCACAAGGGGGGCGGCTTCGGCTATTCCCTATGGGCAACGACCTGCAGCGGCAGCCACAGCTACACTGTGGGCTGCAACCCACAGTGGGGGCCGCTTCGGCCATTCCCTGTGGGCGGTGACCGCACCCACACTATGGGCCGCAACTCATAGGTGGCGGCTTCAGCCGTTCCCTGTGGGCGATGCCCCACAGTAGCGGCAACAGCTACACTATGGGTCATGAGCCATAGGCATGGCTGCGGTCGACCTTGTGGGGAACCCCAACAAAAAAACTAATGCTTGTGAATAACGCCCTCCACCATTGTTTTGCCCACCCTACATAACACATAAAACCCTAACCCGGTTCGGGTTAGGGTAGATAAGAAGCTTAAAAAAAATAGAATGGTGTGTTAATTTTATAACTTTTTAATTAGGTTTTCATATGTTTATTTTAATGTTTAGTAAATGAAAAAGGGGGGGAAACCCTATTCAAAATTTGAATAGGGTATCCCCATATATATTTGGAAAACTATATGATTATATTTTTACTTAATCATTAATTTTAAGCCAACTAATTTTAATACTTCTTATATATGTGTTTATATATAGTTAAGTGTATATATATATATATATATGTATAAGAATGTGTATGTGTAGATTTAGTTTGAGTATTCTATTGGATAAAAGAAATGGAAGAAGAATTAAAATCATTTATTGAAGCAAGGATGAAAATTGGATAAAAGCAATGGAAGAAGGATTAAATCAAATAGAAAAGATTAAGACACGGGAATTAGTTACTAGACATAAAGAAAAGAATATTATTTGAATTAAATGGTTTTCAGTAATAAATTAAATAAGGAAGGTCTGGTTGTGAGGAACAAGGCTAGATTAGCTTACAAAGGATATTCACAGGAAGAAGGATTTGATTATGGAGAGACTTATGGTCCAGTTGCAAGAATTGAAGTGGTATGACTATTTATGGTCTAATCTGCATACAAGAACTACAAAGTATATCAGATGGATGTCAAACGTACATTTCTAAATGGAGACCTAGAAGAGGAAGTCTACATTGAGCAGCCTAATGGATTTTCTTTTTCAAAAGACAAAGACATGGTTTGTAGATTGAAGAAATCTTTATATGGACTAAAATAAGCCCCTAGAGCATGGTATGCTAGATTAGATAGATTTATTTTAAAGATTGGTTTTAGCAAAGGTAATGCTGATAGTAACTTTAATTACAAAATTGAGTAGGATGACATATTTCTTATGATATCATTTTTGGAGGTGAATAAATTCTATGCATGAAATTTGCTAATGATATGAAGAATGAATTTAAAATGTCTATGATTGGTGAGATGAAATTTTTTCTTTTCTTTGCAGATTACTCAGACTAATAAAGGTATTTTCATTTGTTAAACTAAATATGTGAAGGAGACTTAAGAAATTTGGACCTCAGAATTCTAAACTTGTCAATACTCTTATGATAAGTGGTTGCGAATTGTCAAAGGATGATGAATCTCCTAGAGTAAATCCAAGCAGATACAAATCAATGATGTGTGGATTGTTGTACCTAACTCAAACTAGACTTGATATAATGAACATTGTTTGTATTACTTCTATATTTCACTCAGATCCTAGCAAAACTCATGATATTGCTATTAAGAGGATATTCAAATATTTGGTATGTAAAACAGAGTTTGGGCTATGATATCCAAAGAATGATGACTTTATATTATGTAGCTATATAGATTTTGATTGGGCAGGAGATGTGGATGATCAAAAGAGAACTGTTGGTGGTTTATTCTTTCTTGGAAAGAAGTTGGTTTCATGGCTTAGCAAGAAACAATCATGCACTTCATTGTCTAACGTTGAAATAGAGTATGTAGTTGCTGCTACCAACTGTACTAAGATTTTATGGATAAAACAAATGCTAAAAGATATAAGGATAATTTATGATGAGCCTACTATTATTCACTATGATAATAATGTTGCTATTGATATGTCAAAGAATTTGGTATTGCAATCCAAATTGAAACACATTTCTATAAGGTGTAATTTCTTGAAGGAAAAGGTTGAAGTAGAGGAAGACAGATTGGTTTATGTGCCTACTAAGGAATAGATTGTAGATATTCTAACTAAACCACTGCCTAAAGATACTTTTGAATATCGCAGAGACTAGTTCGGGGCCAACACACCTCTAGAAGAGACTTCGTGATGCATGGATATATCAATCAGTTCAGCTTATCAGACATATCCTTCTGATCGAGGTTGATGAGATGTTGCTACTACTCAAGGGGAGTAGTCAATTATTTGGTTTAGTATTTTGGTTTGATATTTGTCCTTTGTTATTGATGTCAAAGGGGGAGAAGGTGTTTATGTAAAAAACCTATCAATATTTTGGGAGAAGGTGTTTATGTAAAAAATCTATCAATATTTTGGGAGAAGGTGTTAATTTAAGGAGGAGAAATATATTTCAAATCAATCTTTTGGGAGATTGTTGGTATTTCTTGGCACTTGGATGTTTTTCACATTCAGTGTTGCCATCAATGCCAAAGGGGGAGACTGTTTGGAATATGTTGGATTTGGTTCCTAGTTGGACCTATCCCAGTTAGTCTTGGTGATCATCTTAGTTTTAATTCTGATATGGTATGATTAGAATCTCTAGATTCAGTTTTGGATGTTTATTCTGGATGGTTATATGGTTTCCATATTTTGTTAGTTCATAATTTTGTCCTCTTCCTTGTGCCAAGACCTCTCCTATTGTGGTTTGTGGCCTTGAGGTTTTGGAGAGCATTGACTTCTATCAATGCATCACTTTGGTCTGCAGATTTACTAGGTTTTGGCCTTCCATCCCAAACCTTCATCATTGGGTAAGTGGTTCTATAAGCCCATTATTTCTTATGGCATTGAGCTTTTCCCTTGTGCTAACGGTTTTTTTGTTGCCTCCTTTACCTCTACTCATGATCATGATTTTATTTTGGGTAAGCTATGGACTTAAGGGGATCACTTCCTCTCTATTAAGCCCTGGACTCCTTCCTTCAACCCCCTTAAAAAATCTCTTTGTTTATCTGGTTTGGGTCCACCTCCCCAATCTCCCCCTCCATTTTTGGGAACCTTCTTGTTTTGAGGCCATTGGTAACTCCATTAGCAACTTCTTGAAGGTTGATGATGTCACATTCCGAATGGGTCATTCTACCTTTTCTCTCCTATTAATTGATGTTGACATATCTCTGGCCCTCCCTAGGGATGTGGTTCTTATGGTTGGGGATAGGCCTTGGACTCAACCGCTAGATTATGAAGGCCTCCCTTTTCACTATCGAAGGTGTTTCTCAATGGGTCACCTTGCTTCTGAGTGTTCTCTCTCTCGTCACAAAGGTGTTGCAACTTGGTGGAAGGATCCTATGAAAGACCACTTGACGATTAATGCTTTAGATTCTGTTTCGGTTGATTCATCTCAAGATGAGGTGCCTCTTACTATTGATGAAGCCTTGGTTGATGTTACTATTGTGGCAGACCCTTCCACCTCCTTGGTTTGTGCACTCGTTGCTCCTGCTCCTCCCCTTCACTCTGCTCCTGGTGATTGTTCTCATTCTGCTGCTCAGCTGCAACAGTAGCATGGCAGTGACTCTGTAGGAGTCTTCCCCACTTGATTCTTCTTTGAGAGTTCGTAATGATAGTTTTTCCTAGATGGTTGTTTGTCATAGGTGAAAAGGAAAATCTAACCCCCTTTCCCAAGCCCCCCTTTTTCATGTTTCGGGTTTTCCTCCCCCCTCTTGATTTGGGTTGCATTGTTGATGGTTTTTGAGGTTGGTTTGGCCTATCCAACTTTGTTCTTTTGGGGTTTGCACCCCTAGTTGGTCTATTTAATTTTGATAGCCTTCGACTTTGTAAAGGGTCAGTGCCCTAGTTAACGCTACTTTAAAAAAAAAAACAATTATTAATATTAATATTTTATGAAATATAAAATTGTTAAAGGCTATCAATATTTGTTTATATAAATCAATTCCGATCACAGGCTGATCTTAGTCTCGCATGACTACACCCACAACCTAAACATTCATATCATAATCCCATCACATTCTAAACATTCATATTTCACAGTCGAGTTGAACCGATTAGGCGTGACAACACCTATGCCCAACACAAAAAAAAGAATGATTCAGAAGATTGTTTAGCAACTGAGACCAAAACTAGAAAAAGGAGGAAGAAATGCAAATTTAAGTTGCCTTTGCACTTGAAGATGATTCAAATTTTAGTCACCTCTTTCAACCTATTTTTAGCATTATGGGGCAAGTATTGCCTTGTAGCCACTTTGGAAGATTGATGTAGTAACTATAGAGGGGGTTTCTGCAACGACATTTTCTAGATCCTTAAATGTTTTCTCCAAGCATATTAAATACATTAGGAACCTCAAGGTTTATCTCTATCATTTCAATTTCATTCGGTGCTAAATGTCTTAGCAAAGCTACTCTCTATTTTTTATGTTGAATCCGCTTCATTCCTTCTCATTCAAGTCTGAATCATTAGAATCATATACGTCGGTGCAATGAATGTCAGATTTATCCTCTCTATATTTCATATTGAATCTGCTGCATTCCTTGTGGTTCAACTCTGATTCATCAGATCTATGGACCATGATCTACAGATCGTTTTCTCACTACTCCAATTGAGCCATCTAGCTCATTTTTCTTAACCTTCCTAGCATGTCAAGTCATACAAATTTAAGTCTCACAACTGTCAATCCATGTGTCTTAAATTAATCCTAATCCACTCAAACAAGAAATGCGATACACTTGATACACCTCTTCTCGAAGTAACTAGTTTTCTATGAAAAAAATAAGATAAATTACAATATTGTCTTCAAATGTTGAGAATGAGTCAATTGGACTAAAAAATACAAACTATAATAGCATGAGGGCATGAAAATGACCTACAACATTATAAGAAAATAGAGGTTTCAAGCTAAAAGCGAGTGGGTTAGAAACAAAAGACTTAAACTAAGATAAGCCCTACTAAGATAAACTCTAAATGTAAAATAAATAGTGTCCTAATTCAAAACTCAGTGGAACCCAATGTCTTGCATAGTTATCACCCACCAATACATTTTGGTGACATTACAGTTTGGTGAACCCGATGTCTTGCATGCTTTCCTTTGAACAAAATTTCATATTTTTCATTCGTAAGTTTAAATTTTCTGCAAACTTAGTTGTTAAATCATTTGCTTGTGGTTATCTTAGATCTAAAAATTGTTTGGTTTCTCAAATTCAATTTCTTCATTGTCTCGTTCAATTTGCAAAACAAATTTACAAAATTAAGAGTTTACTTGTCAAAACCTTAATTTTCAAAAACTATCTTGAATTTTTGTAAAAGATTGATTTCTATTTAATTTTCATATTTTTGTTTGTTCTAAGACTTGTTGTCATTCCTAGAATTCAAATTTTTAATTTCCCTCCTTTTTCTGAAAATTCAAATTTCAAAATTAAGTGGTTAGGTCATAAAGCCCAATTTTTCAAATTCAATTGGATTTTGTGCAAATTTTAATGAATTTCTTTCCAATTCAAATTTCTAAACATTTTTCAAGGTGTCCCTATCCATTAGGTTTGATAGTTTTCAAATTTGTAATTCAATTCCTCTTTTTCTTCAAAACCCTAATAAGGTCCTATTTTTACATTTCAACCTTAATTTCGCTCATCTAGAAATTGTAAAATTTGTCATGTTTTTGGGGTTAGCTTTGAAATCTTTGTAATATATATCTCTATAAATTTCAAAAAAAGTTGGTTGAACCATGTGCATTCCCGCCACGATCCTTGGCTTTTTTCCTTAAATTTTAGGACACTGTTATGAATGTATTTAATAGCCTAAATCTAGACGATTGGCTAATTTTATTGATTTTTTATCCCCTCTAGAATCAGAAATAGCTCCAATATTCAACATTTCAAACTTCAAGAATTTTTTTAAAATTAAGAGGTTAAATATAGCTTGCCCTGATTGTAAAAACTCTGATTTTAAAATTAAGTGGTATTCCCTTGGCCCTAATTTTAAAATTCCAATTTCCTCTCATTTTTGGAAATTGTGTCATCCTCTTTCTCCAACCAAGTTCAAATTGTGTAATCAATATTTTCTTAAATTTAGTATTACTCAATTTTGGAATCTTTGTTCCTATACATCAAAATTCAAAATTCAAAATTTTCCTCCAGTGCATGAGTTTACCACTATTAATCCTACCTATACTATCCCCATTAGATGAAGCATTAGAATTAAGGCCTCCGAAGGTTTAATTATTGAGGAGATGGAGCCTAATTTGGGTGACTTCTTTAATGAGGATCATTCTAATTATTCCCATCCTAATCATGTGCCCATTCTCCCAATTGATGACTCATATAATGAAGAAGAAGATTTAACTAGAGTCTCTATAGATCATGTTTCCACAATGGATAATCCAATTGATAACTTTCAACAATGGATATCAAAAGAATACCCTAATAGTTAAGCTCTTCCATTAATTGAAGGACTTAAGTGCATGATTCAAAGTGATAAGAATATAATTGATATATTGTGTGGCATTGCACATATTGTTGATTCTAATGTCATGACTATCAAGAGTTGTGCTGAAACCCTAGGTTACTCACAACCTTCAACACAAGTCAATATTTCAATTCCTTTGACTACTCTTATGACAAGTATTCCAACTTTTACCTTTAACATCATTGCTACTTCAACTCAAAATGTCATCCCTACAACAATTAGTCGTGGGAGAAATCCCTCTTCTTCATTTAATCCTCCATCTTTCCCAATGTCTTTCATAAGTATTCATGTTATACCTCAACCAATTAATTTGAGACAAGGTGGCCATTCCTTCAACAACTTTGTTCCTCCTTTAAGTGTAACTTTTCCTACCCAATCATCACCTATGCCTACTTATCATAATATCCCACCACTTTATTTTCAATTCATTCCTTCTTTCAATAACATCACACCACCTTCTCAATCAACTATGCCTAACATCAATTCTTCTATCGAAGTGATAATTAACAATCTTGTTCAGACTATGCCTTCCTTACAACAACAAATTGCTTCTATGAGTCAATCCAAGTTTGGTGTGACTACCTTTGATGTTGCGAGCCCACTTTCTCTTGATATTGTTAAAGATGTGCCACCTAAACATGTTGAGATACCTCAACTAGAACTCTATAATGGAAAAGGTTATCCTCTTACACATGTCAAAACATTTCAAACCTTGTGTACCGACTTTTCTTATGATCAAATATTGTTTGCAAAATTGTTTACAAGAATACTAAGAGATAGGGCTTTACAATGGTATTGTTATTTTCCTTATTATTCTACCACTTCCTTTCAGCAATTGGCAAATGCTTTCATCCAACAATTTCAAAACAACATTGGTCCTATAATCACTTTGACTTATTTAATGTATTGTAAACAAGGTGTTAACTAAAAAGTAACTAATTTCATTGGTAGATATAAGAATTTATTTTCTCAAATTTATTTTCATGTACTTGATAATTATATTCATTGAATTTTTATTTCTAATTTACAAATAGATATCAAGGAAAAGCTTCTTTTATTTAAGTTTACTTCATTTCCACAATTGTGTACAACACTCCACAATTATCAACTTTGTGTGAGTCAAATAGAGCAATCCAATCCTATGGCTCTAAGTGATGAGGGGGAGAGTTTTCAACAACCTTTTGTGAAGTTAAAATCAACAAAAAGCTTCATCAAGTTTAATGATACAATCAACAACAACAATGTGAATGTTAAAATAGGCGTGCCTTCTATTTCTAAATTTTTGCAAAGAGAAAGGCAGTTTACTTCTTTGAATGAGTATTTACATAGTATTATGTCTTAGTTGTTGCAAACAAATGTTATCAAATTCCTCCTATAAAACTAGTTGATGCTTCTAAACTTGCATACCCCTATTTTAATAACAATTCATTCTGGCAATTTCATCGTCAGCCTGGTCATGATATTTTGAAATGTTTCGCCTTAAAAAATAAGATTCAATATTTGATTGATAATAATACTATATTTGTGGTAGTTGTGAATGATAAAGGGAATAAATCGGTAGCTCCTCCTAATCAAAATCTTAATATTTTCATTGATCCCTTACCTTCTCATACCCTCTAAAGTTATTGAGATTGTGCCTAATTCTTTCTATTCTAAGGAATTCACCTCTATCGTTCCGAACTTGGTAAATATGGTAGAAAAACAAGATAAACCTAAGGATCCTTGTATTACTGTAGACACTTAAAAATAATTATTTTAATTATTTTTAATTCCTCGCATAATTAATTAATTAATTATGTTAATTCAAATTCCTCTCAATATTAATTAAATATAATTAATATTGTCTCTATAGCATATGATTGATTTATTTAATAAATCAATCCCTTTATTTATTCTTCTAAAAAAGATCAAATCCTCACAAATCTTCCTCTTAGCTAATTAATTTCAATTAATTAGTTAACCTACATGATTCCTACAAATCATCTTCTTAATTCATTCTTCTAGAAACTCCCTAAACTTACTTAACATTATTCTTCTAATTTTTTATTCCCTCCACTCATTCTCTCTCCTAGTCAAATTCTCCTACAAATATTAATCCCACCTAACATTTCCTCTAATCCCCCTCCTAATGAGTCGTTAATGGTTAATCATCATGATTAGCCACAAAGTCAACTCTTTGTCCTTTTCATCCAGCCACTAGCTTTAAATGCTCTTTTCCTAGGTGAATGTAAGATTTTCGAAATCACACATTCCTCTAGGCATCCCCTCTCCCAAGGAATTTTTAATTCTTTTTTATTCCTCCAATCCCCATGATATCCTTTTTTGGAGAATTTTTTATTCCTCCAATGCATCTTGTGGAGTGTGGAGATACGAAATGCCTTTAGGGCATATTTCTTGGTCTCCACACCCTCTCTTGGACCTTGTGTGAGCTCACAAGTAAATCTTAGCCCTTCATCTTGAATTCATCCTAGCCATCTGTTTTCCTCTCCTCTTCCTATAAAATAGGGCTCCATCCGTTCATTCAAAACATCTTGAAATCGAGTAAGTTTATGCTGCCCTTTTGAGCCCAGGAAGTCATCTTGGCAACTTGATCATCTCATCCTTATCATTTTTCAAATCCATTCCATTTGTGCACAACATTAGAGAGCCATCCACTTCCAGCAATCAACGAAGCACATCAAGTGGAGCATTATCAAGGGGCACCTTCACTTCATCAAGCTCAATCTAAAGGAGAAGGTAAAATAGCAAGGTGAAATGGTCTTTTAATGATATTTTAGCATTCTGCATGTTTATTTCGTTATGTTTTGATCATTTGACATTCAAATCTATTTTCCCCTCTTCATTTTGGCATGCCTGGTGGGACCGACGTCCCTAAGAACTAATGTTTTTTTTTAGGTTTTTTTGAGTTGTGAGACAGGTTCCAGAATACCGCAATGACAGGAAAAAAAAAAAAAATCTTTTTTGCAGGTTCCAGAATAGCAGATCTGTATTTCTGTGCAACAACTTCTTTTATGTTTTTGTTTCATTTTTGTTTCTATTCTTTCTCTATTTCTGTTTCAGTTTCAGCACGATAGCTCTACGATTAGTGCGAGCATTTTTGTGGGAATTTGAATTCCTGTTATCAGATCTGTTATTTGCTCTATTATCTGCTCTGTTTAATTATAATCTGTGTGAAAGTAGGAGAGTATTTGATTATCTATATAGACAATCAAAAATTCAGACCTTTCACTTTTCTATTCTATTTAGCATGATTGTATGCTCTGGCTGTAGGAAAGTGTGAAAATAGGAGAGTATGCCCTTGTCTATCTAGACAATCAGAAATCCGGACCATTGACACTTTTCTATCTGTTTAGTGCTACTGTCTGCTATGTTAATCTGTCTAAAATTTTTAGGTGCTAACTGTAGTTTGCATTTCTTTTTTTTTCATTTCCTGTTATCTACTCTATTTAAATATAATATGTCTGACTGCAAGAAAATGTGAAAGTAGGAGATTATGCTCTTGTTTATCTAGACAATCAGAAATCATGACCTTTGAAATTTTTTATTCTGTTAAATTTAGGGTTTCTGCTCTGTTAAATATAGGGTGTCTGCTCTGTTAAATCTAAGGTTTTAAAAAAAAAAAAATCTTCTTTATCTCGACTCCATTTTCCTCCAAACTTCACCAGATTCTCCACATTGCCATTTTCCACATTTCCTTCCTTGGAGGCCTTATCCCAAAAATCCACTTTTTGAAGCCCAAAATCTCATATTTCTCTATTTTTAGGGTTTGTCATAACTCCTTCCCCTTTTATCGAATCACCTACAACTTTTTCTCATATTATCCATCTCCAACTTTTGCTTCTTTGTCCCTCTTGGACAAATTTTCCCATTCCTTCATCTCTCCTCCAAACTCCCCATTTTTCACTTGCCTATCCCTTGGAAAGTGGCAAAAACCTAGTCAAACCCCATTTACCCATCAAAGATTTCTTCAAATCCACATTTGTCATTAGTAAAAAAAATTTTATTCATGTTTTTCTATTCATTCCCAAAAAAAAAAAAAAATTAATATTTTTGTCATTTTGTTGTTTTTTGCAGGACACTTGTTGAAGACTTTGTTTTTCCAAACTACTAATCAAGTTGTTTTGCAGGACACTTTTTGAAGACTCCATTTTTCAAACTACTAATCAAGTGGTTTTGTAGGTTGCCTAGCTGATTCAACCAAATATTGTGCAGTTATTTAAATTAGGCATCTAGATATTAATTAAAATGGAATGAACCATTGTCCTATGTGTCTTTAAGAAAAGCATAAAGGTAGGAAAGTATGCTCTCGTCTTACTAGATGATTAGAAATCCAGACCCTCCAACCTTTTCTTGTTTGATTGTGTGTTTACCTCTGGCGGGCCTGCCCTCCCAACTTGCTCTTTGAGAAGGTAAGAGGGGAACGACCCAAGTGAGTACACCCGGACCTGGGGTTCCCCACTCACTATAATAAATAAGCCATTGACTACGAAAGGGTTAATGGTTGGCGCTATATGAGAGTTCACTCTCACATTGGGTGCTTAGTAGGATCCTAGAGATCTCAATCATGCTTGCATGACTACTAAGTTCTTGGTGCTTCATTCGGCTATAGGCCTCAATTGCGCTTGCGCAACTTCGAAGGGTAGCTCCTGACGGGAAGACTTACTAAACACCTTGTTCGTAGTGGCCAAAAACCTTCTAGTTATTGGTGAAAGAGTTCGGACCTCTGAAGCGGCCCATATTCTTACGGCCCTTAGTAGAGACACAAAGTTCGCCATGAGGAGTTTTCATGGGAATTGATGCTTGGCTGCCCCAAGAAGTGAGTGTCGTGGAGGGGAGCCAATGGGGTCAAGCATCTAAGTGTCCACTCTGGGTATGTGTAGATGGGAAACCAGTTGGGATTCAATGACTATTGTCCTTGCCAGCCTTAAGAATGGTTTATATGAGCATGAGTGTCTTTGATATACTATGCATTTGATCACTGTGTTTGCTTTTTTTGATACATACTTACCAAGAGTAGACTAAAAACACATCACTATCCCCAAACACTTTGCAAAAACATTTGTCAAGACACAAACAATTGTCCAAGTCATTACCCACACAAAGTCCAAAATTGCATCAAAACTTTGTCCATCCCATTTTTCATAAGCCTAAGAGAGAAGCTAAGAGTTCGTCATCTCCATCAACATTCAAGTTTGTCCTTCGAAAGACCAACTATCGTCTAAATCAGGGTGGTCATATCCCTTCATACAACTTGCCATTCAAATCGATCCTCCATTAAGTTGTATTCATGTCAAAGACAACCTAGTTATCAAGTTTCTTCTAAACCATCACTACCATACCTTCTTCATCAATCATCCTCAAATTTCTTAAATCCTTTCATCCTCAATTTTCTTAAATCCTTTCATCACAAATTTTTCAAATCCTTTCATCCTCAATTTTCTTAAATCCTTTCATCACAAATTTCTCAAGTCCTTTCATCCTCAAATTTCTTAAATCCTATCATCACAAATTTCGTAAGTCCTTTCATCCTTAAATTTCTTAAATCCTTTCATCACAAATTTCTTAAGTCCTTTCCTCCTCAAATTTCTTAAATTCTTTCATCACAAATTTCTTGAATCCTTTCATCACAAATTTCTTAAGTCCTTTCATCACATTTTTCCTAAGTCTTTTCATCACAAATATCATGTATGGTCGCAACTCGATCCCAAAAGAAAAAGATGGCTGAACAACAATATGGCATGCCAGAAATTGATGTCCTATATGAAGATCCCATGCAAGATCACACACTAAGTGGGCAACCTAGCGATCAAGATCAAAATCAAAATCTTGACATGCTTAACCAAGATGAACTTTGTTTGGAAGTGCAAACTTTCCTAGCAGATTCTTATAACCAAGAGATGATGGAAAGGTTTATTAAACACAATCCTACTGCACTTCTGAAAACTCTCCTTGAACATGGAGCTCAACTTTTGCCTGAATTTAATAGATCTGCTCTCACCCAACAACCACAAGGAGACCTCGCTCCCACACAAAGTACTGCACCTACTATTCAAACTCAATCAATTGCAGCCCCATCAATCATCCAAGCTCAATCAATGCCACCTGCAGTACCTCCCACTGTGGTCTCCATCCCACATTCTTCCTCCTTACCATCTATACCACTATCAAATCTGATCTCATCCATTCTCCAACAAACTTCTATACCACCTCCTTCTAGTCAACCACAAATTTCTATTCCACAAACTTCCCTTCCTCCCAACAATGTCACGAATTTTATCCATGTCGTATTCAATCCCATCACAACCGTTTGTGAACCACAACCAACTGTCACTCAAACCCCAGCGACATCGGTCGTCACATCCCACATTCCCACCTCCTCATCATATCAATATATTGGTGGTGGTGCATCTTCTTTGGCTCATCCAATTCTTGGGGCAAATACAATTCAGCAATATCAAAGTCCATAGCAAGACCTCATCAAGGAAATTCAAGACATGAAAAATATCATCAAGGACATGAAACAAAGGACTAATAAAATAAAAACTTACTTGTTTGAAGAGTTTTGCCCTTGTTCTTACGATCCATCTATATCAGTTGCACCATATCCCCCGAGATTTGAGATTCCTAAATTCACCAAGTATGAAGGCAAAGGAGACCCCCGCGATCATGTTCGAGAATTCCACATCTTATGCCAAGAAGTCTCCTATAGTGACCTTTATCTTCGCAGACTCTTTCCCAAGAGTCTCACGGGAGATGCCTTGGCATGGTTCTCATCTTTACCATGAGGTTCCATTGTCTCTTTTCCAGACTTGGCAGAAAAATTTGTGGCCCACTATGCATACAACATGGGTAATGATGTTTCTATGATGAACTTATGTAATACAAAACAAAGGCTCGGAGAAACCTTCGCCAATTTCCTACAAAGATGATGACATCTTATCAAGAAATTCCAGTGGGACATGCTAGAACAACATCAAATTGAGCTATTCCAAAAGAACTTGGTGCCTGAACTTTCCAGACCTTTAATATCTCAATGTATCAAATCCTTCCAAAAATTGATAGATAAGGGCCTCGCCCTTGAATGTGTCTTGTTGGAGGAAGGAACCTTGAGACATTACTAGAAATCAACACAAAGTTCTTCCTCTTATTATAATGACAAGCCAAAATTCTAGTCCAAGAACAAAAACATGGTAAATGATGGTGTAACTGATGCAAAGCGGGTCCAAACCATAGCCTCTCCCCAAAAATCCACCACCAACAATTATCAATTCAACAACCAAAATCAATCCCAAAACCTCACAACAATGTCTCAATCCAGGGACGACCACCCCAATCGAATAATAAGACTCCAAGAGATTTCACTCCTTTGGCTGAGCCTATTGAAGTGGTGTTTCAAAAACTTGTCCAAGCAGGTGTAGTGGTTTTTCCAATCACTCGCCCATTTGACCCCAATCAACCTAAACCAAGATGGTATAATGAAAATGAGTATTGTGAATACCATCATATCAAGGGACATGATACACAAAAGTGTATGAAGCTGCAAATCTACATACAAGATCTCATTGATAGAGGTGAGATTGAAGTAGCAAATGCAAAACCTAGTAATAACAATGACAAACTCAAAATGTACTAGCAACCCTTCCCGAATTATGATAAAGGAAAAGGCTCATCATCTAACACAATGGGTTATGACTATGCTAATCACATTACCAGTTTTGATCTTTTAGTAGGTCGCATTGAACCTGCAGAAAATCATGTCAATGTCATAACCATCCAAGGAGTCAATTCTCCTTCTTCCCAAAGCAGACCAAATCCTACTAGGATAGTCATTCAAGGCACCATGCCTTCCACTTCCCATTTCTAGAATGACTGTAATGAAACTACATGTCAAGGAAGGGTCACCATCCAAGGAGTCCCTCCCCCACCAAACCCCCGACCCATATCTTCCACCTGTTAATATGATCTCCTTGATCAACTTGGGAAGACACCTGCACAGATCTCCATTTTGGAACTTCTCAAGACCTCCCCAGTCCATAAAGAAATTTTGGAACAAGCCCTTCTCCAATCACGCGTTCCAGATAACATCAACGCCACCCAATTCCAAGCCCTCATTGGAAACCTTGCCGCTCAGTAGCACATTGTATTTAACTCCAAAGATGCTCCCACAAATGAAGACCATAACAAACCTTTGCACATTGAAGCTCTCATCCACAAGAACAAGGTCAAATGTATTCTAATAGACGGTAGATCTGGGCTTAATCTGTGTTCATACAAATTAATAAAACAATTGGGACTTTCTGAGGATCTGATAGACACATCAAGAAGGATCACAATAAAGGCATATAATGATGCAGAAAGAATTTCAAAGGGCATGATCACCTTACCTCTTCAAGTGGGCCCCATTACAATTGAAACCCCTTGCCAAGTACTAGATCTTGATCTCCCCTACAACATTCTCCTCGGGAGGCAATGGATTCATTCCTTGTAGGCCGTATCCTCCACCTATCACCAATGCATCAAATTCCCCTATAATGGAAGAGTGATCACTATCAAAGGTGATCCCCAACCTTTTCAATATTGCAAACTATTAGAGGGGAAACATCCGTATCATTGCCCACTAAATAGACCCTCACCAATGCCTCCATCTGACACATCAAATGTTGCCTCCACATAATCCCAACCATATAATCAAATCAAGATCTTGGACAATGGTTGTGGAGAATACAAATTGGAGGATGTCTTATTAATAGGCAACCTCTGTCTCTCTCCTAAGTCATTTGGAAAACCAAAAGAGATAAAAAAGGACCCAAAACTAGTCATGCAATGCCAAAACACTACCTTCCAGCAATGGGGCCCACTTGATAATGAGAGCCTCGAAGCAGATATCTCTTCATGGTTGTACCGGGAAGAAGATGAATATCCAACAAGAATATCCAAAGAAATGAACCCAAAAGCATCTGCCATAGTTGAAAAAATGGGTTACAAAGGACACAACCTGAGACCAGAGGAGAAAGGAAAAAAAACACCCATAAATCCTATCTCCTATAGATACAACAGAGCCTTGGGGTACACCCTGGTGCCTAAGATTACTATTGTTGGTACCCCTTCTAGTCCTTCTTTGGATATCGAAAGCATTGACGAAGAGGAATTCTATGAAATGCCTTATGAATATGAGAAAGATATCTTCTTGGACGCTTACATCAATAACATCACCCCCATAACCCCTCCCATTTCACATGAGCTACATCTTGTCCATCCTAAACTCATTGATTGGGGCCTACGAGACAAACCCACTTTAGATATCTGCACCGACGATAATGCTCTCATTGCTCTCCTAACAATGCAAAATATGGAAGATTGTAGTAGAATCGAGGGTATTCAACTACATGAAAAGGGATACTTTGGTAGTCAAGTCAATGCCCTTAGCCACAAAAAAGATAATAAAAGAAAAAGATATGATTCCCTAGGTGAAAACCTCTCTGAGGCGCCTTTGGATGAACAAGAAATAAAAACAAAGGGTGTATCTGAAAGTGAAAACCTAGAAAAGGCACTTGACGATGAGAGATTTGACCTCCCTACCATTGGTTACCATCCACAAGACAAATCAAATTTGTTGATAGAAGAAACAGATAGCATCAACATGGGCACCAAAGTCATTCCGAAAAATATGCTCATTGCCAAATCCCTCATAGAAATCGAGAAACAAGACTTCATCAACATCCTTACAGAGGTAAAAATCAATTTTCCATGGTCCTATTCTGATATGCCAGAGTTGGACCCTGCCTTGGTGGTTCACAACCTTGCCGTCTACCCAGATGCAAAACCTGTAAAACAGAAATTGCACAAAATGCACCCACATATTGCACTCTTGGTCAAGGCGGAACTTCGAAAGTTGTTAGACGCAGAATTTATCAAACCAATAGATTATGTTGAATGGGTCTCCAACATTGTACCTATCGGCAAACCTGCTAGGGGCATCCACATCTGCATAGATTTCCAAGATCTAAATATAGCATGTCCTAAAGATGATTTTTCGCCTCCCAATAAAACATGTGTATGATGATGAGTCTTCACTCGAGTCATGAACAAGGAATGTCCCATTCAAACTAAGATTTTATGCCTCTGTGTGTAAGCTTCAAGAAGTCTTGAGAAACAATCCCAATTCCATCCTAGTTCTACTCTTGGCAAGAGGTATCATGTGGTCACAAGGAAGAGACTTGTTAGATTTTGTTAGACCTTTTCATATAGGCTTGCATCTTTTGCCCTATGACTGCCACTATTTATGATTGCCTGGCTTCTTCCATATCCAGGTACATTATGATAGGTGCACACTGGGGCATATTTCACAGTATGACATGTTTTGGATCCTTCTTGTATAAATCGGCGACCTGGTACTAGTGTTTATCAACACTTACCTTCTCATGTACAAGAGGTATCAGTGTGTTTGAGGGTTTCCTTGCACAAACCCACAATTTTGTATTAGTATTTCTTAACACTTGCATTGTTGTGTGCAAGAAATTCCCGTTTGTCTACAAAGTCAGTCCATGCCCTAGGTTTCTCATGCATCCTGATTTCTATAATCAGTGGTGCAAGTCACTCAGGGCAACATCAAACTAGGTTGGCTCTCCACATTTGTTATGCACAAAATCTCACCATCATTTCATCAAATCCTAAACTCAATAATCCCATGGAGTTCTCAATTGCCCCCATTTTCCTCCACGGTTTCGCATCTATTATTCTTCTTTCCAAATACCTCACAACTACTTCATATATCTTCCTCATTTATCCCTTCCACCCTAATTTTTCTAGCTCTATTTTTTTCCTCACATAATCAATTCTGATTCTGATTCATGTCTTATATAGGATGTATCCTTCCTGAAACCAGACACTCTGATCATGTCTTATACAGGATGAATCCTTCCCGAAACCATATGTTGTGATCTGATCATGTCTTATACAGGATGAATCCTTCCTAAAACTAGATGTTGTGATCAGTCATGTCTTATACAGGATGTATCCTTCCTAAAACCAGACACTCCGATCATGTCTTATACAGGATGAATCCTTCCTGAAACCAGACGTGATCGATCATGTCTTATATAGGATGAATCCTTCCTAAAACCAGATGTTGTGATCTGATCATGTCTTATATAGGATGAATCCTTCCTGAAACCAGACGTTGTGATCGATCATGTCTTATATAGGATGAATCCTTCCTAAAACCAGACGTTGTGATCTGATCATGTCTTATATAGGATGAATCCTTCCTAAAACCAGACGTTGTGATCTGATCATGTCTTATACAAGATGAATCCTTCCTGAAACTAGACGTTGTGATCGATCATGTCTTATATAGGATGAATCCTTCCTAAAACCAGACGTTGTGATCTAATCATGTCTTATACGGGATGAATCCTTCCTGAAACCAGATGTTGTGATCAGTCGCGTCTTATACAGGATGTATCCTTCCTGAAACCAGACACTCTGATCATGTCTTATACAGGATGAATCCTTCCTGAAACTAGACGTTGTGATCTATCATGTCTTATATAGGATGAATCCTTCCTAAAACTAGACATAGTGATCTGATCATGTCTTATACAAGATAAATCCTTCTTGAAACCAGATGTTGTGATCGATCATGTCTTATATAGGATGAATCCTTCCTGAAACCAGACGTTGTGATCTGATCATGTCTTATACAAGATAAATCCTTCCTGAAACAAGATGTTGTGATCGATCATGTCTTATATAGGATGAATCCTTCCTGAAACTAGATGTTGTGATCTGATCATGTCTTATACAGGATGAATCCTTCCTGAAACTAGACGGTGTGATCGATCATGTCTTATACAGGATGAATCCTTCCTGAAACAAGACATTGTGATCTGATCATGTCTTATATAGGATGAATCCTTCTTGAAACCAGATGTTGTGATCAGTCATGTCTTATATAGGATGTATCCTTCCTGAAACCAGACACTCCGATCATGTCTTATACAGGATGAATCCTTTCTGAAACTAGATATTGTGATCAATCATGTCTTATACAGGATGAATCCTTCCTAAAACTAGACACTTTGATCATCTTTGTCTTATACAGGATGAATTCTTCTTGAAACCAGACTGAATCTAGATCTTATCAATTGAATCAAATCAAATCTATCAGGATATCAATTTCGCAAAAACTCCAAAGATCAAATACCTCAATTGATCTCTCGATGGGGCATCACCATACCATAATCTATAAATCAAGAGCTAGGGCATCCTATCAAACCAATATCAGCATCAAAACAAGATTATTCTATGAATCAATGTGTCATCACACCTCGCTTCAAAGAGGGGCAAACTGTAGACACTTAAAAATAATTATTTTAATTATTTTTAATTCCTCGCATAATTAATTAATTAATTATGTTAATTCAAATTCCTCTCAATATTAATTAAATATAATTAATATTGTCACTATAGCATATGATTGATTTATTTAATAAATCAATCCCTTTCTTTATTCTTCTAAAAAAAATCAAATCCTCACAAATCTTCCTCTTAGCTAATTAATTTCAATTAATTAGTTAACCTACATGATTCCTACAACTCTTCTTAATTTCTTCTTCTAGAAACTCCATAAACTTACTTAACATTATTCTTCTAATTTTTTATTCCCTCCACTCATTCTCTCTCCTAGTCAAATTCTCCTAGAAATATTAATCACACCTAACATTTCCTCTAACCCCCCTCCTAATGAGTTGTTAATGGTTAATCATCATGATTAGCCACAGAGTCAACTCTTTGTCCTTTTCATCCAGCCACTAGCTTTAAATGCTCTTTTCCTAGGTGAATGTAAGATTTTCGAAATCACACATTCCTCTAGGAATCCCATCTCCCAAGGAATTTTTAATTCATTTTTATTCCTCCAATCCCCATGATATCCTTTTTTGGAGAATTTTTAATTCCTCCAATGCATCTTGTGGAGTGTGGAGATACAAAATGCCTTTAGGGCATATTTCTTGGTCTCCACACCCTCTCTTGGACCTTGTGTGAGCTCACAAGTAAATCTTAGCCCTTCATCTTGAATTCATCCTAGCCATCCATTTTCCTCTCCTCTTCCTATAAAATAGGGCTCCATCCCTTCATTCAAAACATCTTGAAATCCAGTAAGTTTATGCTGCCCTTTTGAGCCCAGGAAATCATCTTGGCAACTTGATCATCTCATCCTTATCATTTTTCAAATCCATTCCATTTGTGCACAACATTGGAGAGCCATCCACATCCAGCAATCAAAGGAGCACATCAAGTGGAGCATTATCAAGGGGCACCTTCACTTCATCAAGCTCAATCCGAAGGAGAAGGTAAAATAGCAAGGTGAAATGGTCTTTTAATGATATTTTAGCATTCTGCATGTTTATTTCATTATGTTTTGATCATTTGACCTTCAAATATGTTCTCCCCTCTTCAATTACATTTGACCCTAGTGATACCATTAGATCACCTGATGACCCTTTATACATAGTTGCGAATGTTAAGGATATACCTTATCGTGGTGCCCTTATTGATCCCTCTTTCATGGTTAATGTCATCAATGAGTAGTATATTTTCACTTTACGATTGCATAAACCAATATATGATGCCTCTAATGTGGTTGTGAAGTTATTTTATGGCTTATCTTGTCCTACCATTGGCTCTATCATCCTTCCTATTGAATTTCATACTAAATTCATGGATGTTGACTTTATTATCATACCCTCTTCCAAGCAGTTCCAAGTGAAGTTGGGCTACCCTTGGCTATCTTCCATGAAGGCTATTGCTTCTCCAATCCACAAGTGTCTAAAATTTCCTCACAATGGAGAAATCATAACCATGAATCATAGCTTATTTCATCCATCCAATAGAAGCCCCGATGATCCTATTGATTTATTTTGGCCTAAACAGTTTAAATCTCTTCCATCAAGGACTGATGCTCTTTCTCAATCTTATAAAAAATGGAATAAATATATGATCTTATCCTTAAGTGAACCTAGATCCCCAACACTTGACATTCCTATTATTCTTCAAGATGACGTTCTTCCCCTCGCGGATAGAACTAATCTCCCTCTTAAGGAAGATCATCAACCTATTCCTATGGATGTGACTATATCTCCTCCTAAGAAGAACAACAATATTCTTCCTAAGGTTAGACCTATACCTCCTCCTCATGATGGACTTGTTCTTCTTCCTACACCTAGCATTCCTCCTTTCTATCATTCAGTTCCACCTCCTCCCTTTTATAAAGAGAAGAGGCCTGCTTCTCCTCTTGTTCAACCTAAAAGACCTCAACCTAAACCTTCAAATATCAACAAGAGAACATCTGAGGCCCTACCCCGACCTATCCTAGCATTTCAATGATTTTCATTTTGAAACTATTATGGATGCTTCATTTCTATGAATTATGGATAGAAAATTTTATATGATCCTAGGATTGGATAACATTGATATATTGATGCTTCATTTCTATGCATTATGGATATAAACTTTTATATGATTCTAGGATAGGATAACATTTGAGATGGTGTATGTCATTTATTTGATTTGCAGGAATTTATTATGATGTTAGAAATATAATGCATTTCTTATGAATGGATGAAATTTATGAGGATTATCATAATTGCTTATGTGGATTGATTTGGATGTATGGTAAATTTATTTGTATGATGGAAAAAAGTATGCAGAGTGATTGATTTGTATCCTTATTTGTATGTTTAATATTATATGAGGATATTTGGGAATTACTAATGTGTAATTGAGATGCCTAGGAAAATTATCCATGTGACCATCGAAACAATATGGAGAATCAAGCCTAGACCTTTGTACATTCCTAAAATTAGGGGTTGTCTATTTGGAAAGACAACACCCCATATGTATCATATTTTAATCCTAAACATAAATGTTTGCAAGTGTGTTAAATTGTATTTATTAATTTGTTTAATCCAATAAGAGCCAATTTCCATGTGTAATTAAGTAATTTATTTTATTGTCACTTGACACATGTGCTGTATAGTGTTTTGATTTTGACATGTTTCTTGGAGGAAAATTGTTTCAACCAAATCCTTTTTCAACTATTTGAGTGTGGTCCCAAATTTGCCTTGGGTAGAGAGTCTTTGGAGTGGTCAACTCAGGTTTGACCCGTAGGTTAACTTAAGATGGGTTTCTAAAGGGTGAAATGGAATCCAAGGGTTAGTTTAGGGGATTTTATAAAAGTCCATAGGGTATACCTTCGTGTTAGGGGTACTTTTAAGCATGTAACCACTCCTATGTGACTGATTTGACTCCTCAAATATTGGTTTTCCCAAGATGACATAAAATCCATCTTGGAGGACTTCTTCTAGGTTAGCTAACTTTCCCTTTTTGTGTCAGTTTCTTCTTCCCCAGTCTCTCTTCCCTTCTTTCAAGTTTTCGAGTTTTACTAACACGTAAGAGGTTGGGAAGACCAGCCAATGTGATCTCTTACTCTATCCAAGAGGTTGGAAATAGTGAGAGAAGCTTTCTTAAGAAATGGTTTGAAACTTAGGAAGGTAATCACCCACTCTCCATCTTTGGAGAGTAGATCTTGAAGTTTTGAACACTTTAGTATAAGAATTTTGGCTAAGTCTTGAAAGGAAAGAAGTGTGGATTTGGGAAGCTCTACTCCAAACTATCCCTTGCATACCTTTGGCAAATTCAAGGTTGGTCTAATATCTTTCTATGTATGTTGGAAAAATGTTTGAAAGATTGTATGTATTTCATTGTTTTCTCCCTTTGTGTTTTTATTTGTGAAGAAAGATGTGTGATATTTCCCTTGTTTTTGGTTAAGCATTTTATTTGTGTTTTGGGTATATTCAAGGCCTAACTCACCCTTGGGAGGGTAGAGTGGCCTTGGGGTGGAGGGTTGTTTGGTAACCTTAGAGTCAGAGGCTCTCTTTTGAAGAGAGTGATCTCAAGGGATTTTTGTGACCCTTGCCGCATAGTTATTGTTTATGCATTTGGGCATCGTAAGTGGAGAAATTATCACTTGTATGCCTCCGGGGTCATAAGGATGTTGGGACAAGTTTGTATCTTGTGATGTTTTCTTGGTTTCCTTGTGATGGCTTTGTGTTCTACTATTTTGTAGTTTCTCCTCAAGGTACTTAGTCCACCTTCACCCATGTAAAGATCACATTATGTGATGATGTTAAGCCTTGGGATGGGAATGTGTTTGTTGTGAGTTTGTCATGCTTTTTTGTGTATTGTTTGAGTGTAACCCGTCTAGGTCTTGGTTCTCCAAGCTTGAGGGTGGCTTCTAGTAAGCCTAGGTTGGGAGGTGAGCCTCCATGGTCACAACCTTAAGACTTTGTATTGCAAGTTTGTTTGGAAAGGAAGGAAAGAAAAGCTAGGAGTTGCTACTATCATCATTTGTTAATATTGCTATTGTAAAATGTATTTATTTTTGAAACCCTCATTTAATAGAATGAGAGGCTAAGTTGGGTATTCACCCTTTTGTAAAAGTTAATATGTTGAAAATAAAAGTATTCTTTATACCATGATTTATTTAAAATGAAATGCATTCTTTTATTAAGTTTGTTATTGCAAGAAAGGAATGAAAGTAAAAATGGAATAAATTTTCTATAGTTTTGAGTTAAAATCTATTTGTATTTATTTCTTAAAAATAAAAGACATTTCTATCTCTTTATGCATATTGTAAAATGATGGAAATGAATGAATACTAAAGCATGAATGTTAGTGAAAGAAAATAAAACCCTTACTTCTATTTATTTATTTCCAAATGCAAAATATGGGTAAATGGATTTTGGAATGAACAATAATATTTCATTTTAGCATGAATATAAAGTTTTAAATGATTTTTGGGCATTATAGTTGTTGCTGCAATTTATATATTTCTGCAGTTATTTCTTTATAAAAAAAATGCAGAAAATAAAGGTAGATAAATTAATTTATTTCAAAGGTTAACTATATGTTATTAGAAATAAAAAGAAATACATTTATTTCAATAGGTTATAAGTTTCTTTAAATGATTTAAAGAAAATACATATATGTTTTAGACTTGAGGAAATATTGCATATTCATTTAAAAAAAAAAAAAATAGATTTTTTATATACCTTATATTAGTAGAAATATCTAATATATTCATTTCTAAAAGGTTTTACTTTAAATCTAATAAAAAGGGAAAAGTATATTTTTTTATGGTTGTTGGTTTTATTTGAGTGTTATTTTATTAATTTCCTCCATGATTAAAAAAACAATATAACCCTAGATATCTTTCTGAGAGTATTCTATTTATTTATATATATTTATATATATATATATATATGTACATTATAAATGTACATGTATATATAATGTACATGTATATATAAATATATATATATAACATTTTATGAAAACTTTAAAAAAAAAAAAAAAAAAAAGAGCCTACGGCTCCCTGTTGGAAGACCCACAGGGCGACCAACCCGTGTTGTGGGCTGCAACCCATAGGGGGGCCAACTTCGGCCATTCCCTGTGGGCGACAACCCACACTAGTGGTCGCAACCACACTATGGGCTGCAACTCACAATGGGGACCACTTCGATCATTCCCTATGGGTGGCGACCGCACCCGCACTGTGGGCCGCAACTCATAGGGGGCGGCTTCGGCCGTTCCCTATGGGCAACAACCCACAATAGCGGCAATAGCCGCATTATGGGTCATGACACATAGGCACGGCTGTGGCTAACCCTGTGGGGAGCCCCAACAAAAACATCGATGCCTATGAATAACACCCTCCGCCATTGTTTCACCCACCCTGCATAACACATAAAACCCTAACCCGGTTCAGGTTAGGGTAGATAAGAAGCTTAAAAAAAAATAGAATGGTGGGTTAAATTTATAACTTTTTAATTAGGTTTTCATATGTTTATTTTAATGTTTAGTAAATGAAAAAGGGGGGGAAACCCTATTCAACATTTGAATAGGGTATCCCCATATATATTTGGAAAACTATATGATTATATTTTTACTTAATCGTTAATTTTAAGCCAATTAATTTTAATACTTCTTATATATGTATTTATAAATAGTTAAGTGTGTATATATATATATATATGTAGAAGAATGTGTATGTGTATAAGATGTTTAAATAGATCTGGAATGGAAATTGCTTCTGGAACTTAGACCAAAGGAAACATCTTTAATTTGAACTCCGATGAGATGACTTAATTGATTGGACATATTGATTAAGGTTGGTTATGGCATAAAAGGATGTGTCATGTAAATTTTGATTGCATAGTGAAGATCACTTAAACATAGGTTGTTAGAGATTTTCCCAATATTGTTAAACCTCATAATCCGGTATAGAAAATATTAAGACATGGGAATTAGTTTAGATAGCATGAAAATTGGATAAAAGTAATGGAAGAAGAATTAAGATCATTTATTGAAGCAAGGCTGAAAATTGGATAAAAGCAATGGAAGAAGGATTAAATCAGATAGAAAAGATTAAGACATGGGAATTAGTTCGTAGACCTAAAGACAAAAATATTATTGGAACTAAATGGGTTTTCAAGAATAAATTAAATAAGGAAGCTCTAGTTGTGAGGAACAAGGATAGATTAGTTTACAAAGGATATTCACAAGAAGAAGGATTTGATTATGGAGAGACTTATGGTCCAGTTGCAAGAATTGAAGCGGTATGACTATTTATGGTCTAATCTACACACAAGAACTACAAAGTATATCAGATGGATGTCAAACGTACATTTCTAAATGGAGACATAGAAGAGGAAGTCTACTTTGAGCAGCCCGATGGATTTTCTTTTTCAGAAGACAAAGACATGGTTTGTAGATTGAAGAAATCTTTATATGGACTAAAACAAGCCCCTAGAGCATGGTATGCTAGATTAGACAGATATCTTTTAAAGATTGGTTTTAGAAAAGGTAATGTTGTTAGTAACTTATATTAAAAAATTGAGCAGGATGACATATTGATTATTGAACTCTTTGTAGATGATATCATTTTTGGAGGTGAATAAATTCTATGCATGAAATTCGCTAATGATGTGAAGAATGAATTTAAAATGTCTATGATTGGTGAGATGAAATTTTTCTTTTCTTTGTAGATTACTCAGACTGATAAAGGTATTTTCGTTTGTCAAACTAAGTATGTGAAGGAGTTACTTAAGAAATTTGGACCTGAGAATTCTAAACCTGTCAGTACTCCTATGATAAGCAGTTGCGAATTGTCAAAGGATGATGAATCTCCGAGAGTAAATCCAAGCAGATACAAATCGATGATTGGTGGATTGTTGTACCTAACTCAAACTAGGCATGATATAATGAACATTGTTTGTATTGCTTCTAGATTTCACTCATATCCTAGAGAAAATCATGATCTTTCTGTTAAGAGGATATTCAAATATTTGGTATGTAAAACAGAGTTTGGGCTATGGTATCCAAAGAATGATTACTTCATATTATGTGCCTATATAGATTTTGATTGGGCAAGAGATATGGATGATCAAAAGAGAACTACTGGTGGTGTATTCTTTCTTGGAAATAAGTTGGTTTCATGGCTTAGCAAGAAACAATAATGCACTTCATTTTCTAAAACCGAAACAAAGTATGTAGTTGCTGCTACCAACTGTACTAAGATTTTATGGATAAAACAAATTGTAAAAGATATAAGGATAATTTATGATGAGCCTACTATTATTCACTATGATAATACTATTGCTATTGATATGTCAAAGAATCTAGTATTTCAATCCAGATCAAAACACATTTCTATAAGGTACAATTTCTTGAAGGAAAAGGTTCAAGTAAAGGAAGATAGATTGGTTTATGTGCCTACTAAGGAACACCCCTCTAGAAGAGACTTCATGATGCAGGGATGCATCAATCCGTTATCCTTATCAGACATATCCTTCTGATCGAGGTTGATGAGATGTTGCTACTACTCAAGGGGAGTAGTCAACTATTTGGTTTAGTATTTTGGTTTGATATTTGTCCTTTGTTATTGATGTCAAAGGGAGAGAAGGTGTTTATGTAAACAACTATCAATATTTTGGGAGAAGGTGTTAATCCAAGGGGGAGATATATATTTCAAATCAATCTTTTGGGATATTGTTGGTATTCCTTGGCACTTGGACGTTTATCACATTTAGTGTTTCCATCAATGCCAAAAGGGGAGATTATTTGGAATATGTTGGATTTGGTTAAGTTTTGTCATTGATGTCAACACTATATCCTAGTTGGACCTATCCCAGTTAGTCTTGGTGATCATCTTAGTATTAATTTTGATCTGGTATGATCAGAATCTCTGGATTCAGTTTTGGATGTTTATTCTAGATGGTTATATGCTTTCCATATTCTATTGGTTCATAATTTTGTTCTCTCGTTGCTAATTCTTTTTTTCCCGATTGATATTTCTTGGTAACAGTTAGCTTTACCAGTAAGCGATATTTGATGATTTGGTTAGATGATTTTGATTTGAGTTATGGGAAAGGTTTCTATTGTGATAAAGATACTTCTTGATCATGTCCTAGTTGTTTGGTAGTGTTGCAATGGTTGGCGTGTTGTTATAATGGTCTTATTTAGATCTGGTTAGACTTTATGTTATTTTGCTGAGGGTTTGTACCTATTGTTGGATTTTGGTTTTAGCCAAAATTCAAGCGAATGTAATTGTTTAGGAACTTGAATTAGCTCCATGATATGTAATGTAAATCATAATATTTTTCTGGTCGTATCGTGTGATGTAATTTTTATTATTATGGGTTTATGGGTTTAGGGTCTAGCTGACCTTGTCAATAAAGTGGATGATCTGTATTTATAGGTGACTTATTCATGTAATCTTGGAATGGTTTTTGGGATCGATGGTTATATCTACATTATCAGAGAAAGGATTATGTTGAAATAGAGTCATATCATTTTTGGTGAAGGATTTGTATTAGAGGGTAGACATATGTGCTTAACTAGAACTGTATCAAATATTAGTAGATTCTACTTTCATAGTTTATTATTTCCAAATTATAGTCCAATGCTTTGTAAGTTAGTGAGACTTTTCTTGTGATGAGCAATGCACTCTAGGCAGTTGGCCTGGTTGCAAGGTCAATCCACATTGTAATTATTTCACATTCTCCTGCAAAAGTATAATCTGATTTTGGGTAGGGTTTCCCACCGTAGTTTATCCCCTTAAAAAATTTTCCACATCAAAATATTAGTGCCATGTGTGTTGTTCTCTCATGGTTTATCTTTCATTATGTTTTGCTTTGATATAAAGTTTAAAATTGAATTAGTTGTTGTACTTGTGAGAAAACTATTTCACCCCAGCCACTCTTAGTTTTCTCCCGATATCAGAGCATTCCAACATACCTGACTACCACCTTGCATATTTAAATACATTAACAAAATTCAGGCAAATGCATGTTGATGATGCAAAAATTCAAAAAATTAAAACAAAAGGAGAGATATCTCCAAAGGCTCAGACAGAACTAGCATCCATCTCCTTAAGCACTACTACCTCAGGTTCGATGTCATCCTCCTCCTATAGATTCTGCTCACTTTCTTTAGCTTTCTAACAAATAATTGCTTTCAACACCACAGGGCAGTCCTTCCCACACTCCACGTGGACATCTGAGTAAGCCATTTCCTTCGAGAGACAATTGTCATTCAGAATCTATTATTCACCTGTATGTACCATTACGCATCCAAGATCCCTTGATCAAGATCTTGAACCACTACAAATTAATTAACCTCAACTCCTGCTCCCAACGACATGTAGCAATTTTGTGGCAGTGGGGTATGCAAATTGGCATCGATATTATCTAGGACAACATCAATCTCACAGAGAAAATAGTTCTTGAAGATCATTTGAGCTATTTTCTTTACTCATTACTTACTCACCCCCATATATACCAGCATGATGACGAACATGGCCAGGATATCAGAGTTTACCTAGTACCTGTGTTAAGCTCTGATAAAATCCCTATCCAAAATTCTTTTTAGAATATGAAGTATTAGTGGGTGCTTCATGGCCATGACTGCTAGGAGATGTTTATTAGAAATTTCCCCCAAGAAGGCCATCTATCAGTTGGTGGACTCCAGCATTATAGGCATATCCATCCCTAGAAACCCTAGCACCCTATGCCCAATCACACCGCTATAGCTCAAATTCACCAGGCAGTATTCAAAAAATAAGAATGGGGTGCTATAAATAGATGAAGTTTACATTCTAATGATCACCAAGGTGACATAAGATGTCCTAAACCTTACTGATTTTTAATGAATCCTCATGTTCACCAACTTATATGCCATCCCACATTATTTTGAATATCAAATCCAAGCTTTCCTGTAAAGTATGGAAAACAATTATCTTATTGAACAAGAAGGATGTGGGTGATGTGTCATGTGGGAATAGAAAGCATAGTTGAGGTATGATGTTTTCATGGTACTATATAATCATGCAGTGACAAACTGTGTCACCGCTTTAGCTAGACTGCGCACTATCACATTCCCTTCCTAGTAGATATGACTTATACGAAATTCCTCCAAATCATTCAAAATCTTTTGATTGGTCGGAGCCATTGGTTGAGGATCCAACATGGAGTTTCATTTTTCCTAATTGTATGTACCACATTTAGGGAGTCACCTTCCAAATAGATTTTTCGGGCCCCACTACAAATCCGAACCTTTAGGCCATGTAATGTAGCATGAAACTCTACTAAATTGTTTGTAGAATAACCAATGTGTTCTGAAACTTCCATTAGGAAATTTCTGAATTCATCACGGATAACACACCCAATGCCATTAGGGCTTGGGTTGCCCAAAGAAGCCTTCTCAAAATTAATCTTGACCGAACTAGGATCAGGTGTATCCCATTGATCTAGGGGTCTGGATAAAAGTGGGGGGTTGGAGGAACTATTCCCAAACAAAGGTAGAATAAAAAGACTTGGGAGGGTGAGTTTTAGTCTACAATCCTAACCTTTGTATACATTTTTCTTTAATGTCTTCCCTTTTGTGGATTCATTGATTAGAGAAATCAAAGAGGTTTCTATCTTCTAACATAGGGCCTCTGAAGCCATGAGCTTGTCCTGAAAAATGTGCCTGCTGTGCTCCTTCAATAATTCTCAAATCAAAAGGGATGGGATAATTACCCATATATCCCCAAATACAGCCTTCGAGGGTTTTTGTGGCCATATTTTAAACCAAACGTCAATCCCAGCTTGGAATGGGCAATAAAGGTTTAATTTTTGCATGAAATTACACCAACACTTTAATCTATTGTACTATTACTAATTATACATTAGTAAAAAAAGATGTCTAAGAAGCCTTCTATATTTTTTTTTCATATTTTATAATGCTATTTTTATTTTCAATTTTTGTTTGTTTATAGAAACCCATTTAATTTATTGCTATATTTTCATTATTTTTAATACCTTTAAATTTTTGTGATATTTCGTCCTTACTTATATTTAGATTATTTTAGTTATTATTATAGTTTTATTATTTTTCTCTCCTTTTTTTGTGTTAATCTTTTCTTTCTAATTCTTTTACGTTTGAATTATTATCTTACTATATATAAATATTGCATTAAACTTATATATATGTATATGTATTTATATATGTCTATGAACAATGATTAGTTTTTAAAAAGTCATTTTCCTCCCCTCCTGTTGATGCTCTTGCAACTCTTTCAGCTCCTTCCCCTGCTCTATTTGCCACTAGGGTTGGGTGGTCTCTACTTGGTGGGGCTCTGGCTGGGTCCTCAAACTTGTTGAGCCTACCTTCTATCGGTGCCTTCGACCTTCATGGCTCTTCTATCCCTCCTCTCTGTGCAGCATTTGGTTGCTGATGGAGGCTCTCTTCCATCTTCACCCATGCCCTCTGCGCAGGGGTTGGAATCCCACGACTGGTGTCGTTGACCCAATTTTGGATTTGGAGGCCCTTGCTACTATTTTTGGTGATTCTTGGAGTGAAGATGCTCTTCCCATGCCCTTTGCTAGAAAGCGTAGCTTTTCTCAAGTGGCTAAATATGCTACCCAGTCCTCTAAGAGGGTTTGTCCTCTTCCTTATGCCAAGACCTCTCCTATTGTGGTTTGAGGCCTTGAGGTTCTGGAGAGTGTTGACCTCTATCAACGCATCACTTTGGTTTGCAGATTTACTCGATTTTGGCCTTCCATCCCAAACCTTCATCATTGGGTGAGTGGTTCTTTAAGCCCATTGTTTCTTATGGCATTGAGCTTTTCCCTTGCGCTAAGGGTTTTTTTGTTGCTTGCTTTACCACTACTCATGATCGTGATTTGATTTTGGGTAAGCTATGGACTTAGGGGGATCACTCCCTCTCTATTAAGCCCTGGACTCCTTCCTTCAACCCCCTTAAGAAATCTCTCTCTATTTATCCGGTTTGGGTCCACCTCCCCAATCTCCCCCTCCATTTTTTGAAACCTTCTTGTTTTGAGGCCATCGGTAACTCCATTAGCAACTTCTTGAAGGTTTATGATGCCACATTCTCCATGGGTCATTCTACCTTTGCTCACCTATTAATTTATGTTGACATATCTCTAGCCCTCCCTAGGGATGTGGTTCTTATGGTTTGGGATAGGCCTTGGACTCAACCACTGGATTATGAAGGCCTCCCTTTTTGCTGTCGAAGGTGCCTCTTAATGGGTCACCTTACTTCTGACTATTCTCTCTCATTGCAAAGGTGTTGCTACTTGGTGGAAGGATCCTACGGAAGACCACTTGACAATTAATGCTTTAGATTCTGTTTCGGTTGATTCATCTCAAGATGAGGTGCCCCTTACTATTGATGAAGCCCTGGTTGATGTTACTATTGTGGCGGACCCTTCCACCTCCTTGGTTCCTGCACCCATTGCTCCTGCTCCTCACCTTCACTCTACCCCTGGTGATTGTTCTCTTTCTGCTGCTCAGCTACAATAGTAGCATGGCAGTGACTCTGTAGGAGTCTTCCCCGCTTGATTCTTCTTTGAAAGTTCCTAATGATAGTGTTACCTAGATGGTTGTTTGTCATAGGTAGAAAGGAAAATCTAACCCCCTTTCCCAAGCCCCCCCTTGTGTTTATATTTCAACCTTAATTTTGCTCATCTAAAAATTGTAAAATTTGTCATGTTTTTGGGGTTATCTTTGAAATCTTTGTAATATATATCTTTAAAAATTTCAAAAAAAGTTGGTCAGACCATGTGCATTCCTGCGATGATCCTTGGCTTTTTTCTTGAAATTTCAGGACACAGTTATGAATGTATTTAATAGCCTAAATCCCGAAGATTGGCTAATTTTATCAATTTTTTATCCCTCTAGAATCGAAAATAGCTCCAATATTCAACATTTCAAACTTCAAGAAATTTTTTAAAATTAAGAGGTTAAATATAGCCTGCTCAGATTGTAAAAACTTTGATTTTAAAATTAAGTGGTATTCCCTTGGCTCTAATTTTAAAATTCCAATTTCCTTTCATTTTTGGAAATTGTGTCATCCTCTTTCTCCAACCAAGTTCAAATTGTGTAATCAATATTTTCTTAAATTTAGTATTACTCAATTTTGTACTCTTTGTTCCTATACTTCAAAATTCAAAATTTCCCTCTAGTGCATGAGTTTACCACTATTAGTCGTACCTATACTATCCCCATTAGATGAAGCATTAGAATTAAGGCCTCCAAAGGTTTAATTACTAAGGAGATGGAGCCTAATTTGGGTGACTTCTTTAATGAGGATTGTGCTAATTATTCCCATCCTAATCATGTGCCTATTCTCCCAATTGATGACTCCCATAATGAAGAAGATGATTTAACTAGAGTCTCTATAGATCAAGTTTCCACAATGGATAATCAAATTGATAACTTTCAACAATGGATATCCCAAGAATACCCTAATAGTTAAGCTCTTCCATTATTTGAAGGAATTAAGCGCATGATTCAAAGTGATAAGAATGTAATTGATATATTGCATGGCATTGCACATATTGTTGATTCTAATGTCATGACTATCAAGAGTTGTGTTGAAACCCTAGGTTACTCACAACCTTCAACACAAGTCAATCTTTCAATTCCTTTGACTACTCTTATGACAAGTATTCCTACTTTTACCTCCAACATCATGGCTACTTCAACTCAAAATGTCACCCCTACAACAATTACTCATGGGGGAAATCCCTCTTCTTCATTTAATCCTCCATCTTTACCAATGTCCTTCATAAGTATTCATGTTATACCTCAATCAATCAATATGACACAAGGGGGCCATTCCTTCAACAACTTTTTTCCTCCTTTAACTGTCACTTTTCCTACCCAATCATCACCTATGCCTACTTATTATAATGTCCTACCACTTTATTTTCAATTCATTCATTCTTTCAATAACATCACACCACCTTCTCAATCAACTATGCCTAACATGAATTCTTCTACTGAAGTGATAATTAACAATCTTGTTCAGACTATGCCTTCCTTGCAACAACAAATTTCTTCTATGAGTCAATCCAAGTTTGGTGTGACCACCTTTTATGTTGCTACTCCACTTTCTCTCGATATTGTTAAAGTTGTGCCACCTAAACATGTTGAGATACCTCAACTAGAACTCTATAATGGAAAAGGTGATCCTCTTACACATGTTAAAACATTTCAAACCTTCTGTACCGATTTTTCTTATGATCAAATATTGCTTGCAAAATTGTTTACAAGAATACTAAGAAATAAGGCTTTACAATGGTATTGCTATTTTCCTTATTATTCTATCACTTCCTTTCAGCAATTTGCAAATGCTTTCATCCAACAATTTCAAAAAACCATTGGTCCTAAAATCGCTTTGATGTATTGTGAACAAGGTGTTAACTAAAAAGCGACCGATTTCATTGGTAGATATAAGAATTTATTTTCTCAAATTTATTTTCATGTACCTAATAATTATATTCAATGAATTTTTATTTCTAATTTACAAATAGATATCAAGGAAAAGCTTCTTTTATTTGATTTTACTTAATTTCCACAATTGTGTCCAACACTCCACAATTATCAACTTGATGTGAGTCAAATGGAGCAATCCACTCCTATGGCTTTAAGTGATAAGGGGGAGAGTGTTCAACAACCTTTTGTGAAGTTAAAACCAACAAAAAGCTTCATCAAGTTTAATGATACAATCAACAACAATAATGTGAATGTTACAACAGGTGTGCCTTCTATTTCTAAATTTTTACAAAGAGAAAGACAATTTACTTCTTTGAATGAGTATTTACATAGTATTATGTCTGAGTTGTTGCAAAGAAATTTAATAAAAATTCCTCCTATAAAACCAGTTGATCCTTCTAAACTTGCATCCCCCTATTTTAATAACAATTCATTCTGGCAATTCATTCAATATTTGATTGATAATAATACTATATATGTGGTAGATGTGAATGATAAAGGGAATAAATCATTAGCTCCTCCTAATCAAAATCTTAATATTTTCATTGATCCTTTACCTTCTCATACCCTCTAATGTTATTGAGATTGTGCCTAATTCTTTCTATTCTAAGGAATTCACCTCTATTGTTCCAAACTTGGTAAATATGGTATAAAAACAGGATACACCTAAATATCCTTGTATTACATTTGACACTAGTGATACCATTATATCACCTGATGGCCCTTTATACATAGTTGTGAAGGTTAAGGATATACCTTTCTATGGTGCCCTTATTGATCCCTCTTTCATGGTTAATGTGATCAGTGAGTAGTATATTTTCACGTTACAATTGCATAAACCAATATATGATGCCTCTAATGTGGTTGTGAAGTTATTTTATGGCTTCTCTTGTCCTACCAATGGCTCTATCACCCTTCCTATTGAAGTTCATACTAAATTCATGGATGTTGACTTTGTTATCATACCCTCTTCCAAGCAATTCTAAGTGAAGTTGGGCTACCCTTGGCTATCTTCCATGAAGGCTATTGCTTCTCCAATCCATAAGTGTCTGAAATTTCCTCACAATGGAGAAATCATAACCCTGAACCATAGCTTATTTCATACATCCAATAGAAGCCCCGATGTTACTATTGATTTATTTTGGCCTAAACAATTTCAATCTCTTCCATCAAGGAGCGATGCTCTTTCTCAATCTTATCAAAAATGGAAGATATATATGATCTTATCCTCAAGTGAACCTAGATCCCCAACACTTGACATTTCTATTATTCTTCAAGATGAGGTTCTTCCCCTCATGGATAGAACTAATCTCCCTCCTAAGGAAGATTGTCAGCCTATTCCTATGGATGTGACTATATCTTCTCCTAAGAAGAACAACAATATTCTTCCTAAGATTAGACTTGTACCTCCTTCTCATGATGGACTTGGTCTTCTTCGTACACCTAACTTTCCTCCTTTCTATGATTTAGTTCCACCTCCTTCCTCTTATGTAGAGAAGAGGCCTGCTTCTCCTCTTGTTCAACCTAAAAGACCTCAACCTAAACCTTCAAATATCAACAAGAGAACATCTGAGGCCCTACCCCGACCCATCCTAGCATTTCAGTGATTTTCATTTTGGAACTATTATGCATGCTTCATTTCTATGAATTATGGATACAAAATTTTATATGATCCCAAGATTGGATAGCAATGATATATTGATGCTTCATTTCTATGCATTATGGATATAAAATTTTATATGATTCTAGGATAGGATAACATTGAGATGGTGTATGTCATTTATTTGATTTGTAGGACTTTATTATAATGTTAGAAATATAATGCATATCTTATAAGTGGATGAAATTTATGAGGATTATGATAATTTCTTATGTGGATTGATTTGGATATATGGTAAATTGATTTGTATGATGGCAAAAAGTATGCAGAGTGATTGATTTGTATTCATATTTATATGTTTAATATTATATGAGGTTATTTGGGAATTACTAATGTCTAAATTTAAATTAAATTTTACAGCTACATAGATCAATAAGAAGAATAAAGAAAATGATACTTTCATGATTATTAAAAAAAAATTAAATTCAAGACTATAAGATTTTTGTTTAGAAATTTTAATTCTGTTTCTATGACTTTAAGTTCTCCAAGCCAAAGGAAAAAAACAACAAATCAATTCCGATCATAGACTGATATTAGTGTCGCATGACTACACCTGCAACCTAAACATTCATATCATATTCCCATCACATTCTAAATATTCATATTTCACAGTCGAGCTGAACTGATTAGGCGTGACAACACCTGTCCCCAACACAAAAAAAAGAACGATTCAGAAGATTGTTCAGCAACTGAGACCAAAAATGGAAAAAGGAGGAAGAAATGCATAATTAAGCTGCCTTTGCACTTGATGATTCAAATTTTAGTTGCCTCTTTCAACCTATTTTTAACATTATGGGACAAGTATTGCCTTGCAGTCACTTCGAAAGATTGGTGTAGTAAATGTAGAGGGGGTTTCTGCAATGACATTTTCTAGATCCTTAAACGTTTTCTCCAAGCATATTAAATACATTAGGAACACCAAGGTTTACCTCTGTCATTTCAATTTCTTTTGGTCCTAAATGTCTTAGCTAAGCTACCATCACCCACGGAATTGTCCCGTATATACTCTCTATTTTTTATGTTGAATCTGCTTCATTCCTTCTCATTCAACTCTAATCATCAGAATCATATATGTCGGTGCAATGAATGTCAGATTTATCCTCTCTATATTTCATGTTGAATCCACTGCATTCCTTGTGGTTCAACTCTGATTCATCGGATCTATGGACCACAATCTATAGATAGTTTTCTCACTACTCCAGTTGAGCCATCTGGCTAGTTTTTCTTAACCTTCCTAGCATGTCAAGTCATACAAATTTAAGTCTAACTACTGTCAATCCATTTGTCTTAAATTAATCTCAATCCACTCAGCCAAGAAATGCGATACACCTGATACACCTCATCTCGAAGTAACTAGTTTTCTGTGAAACAAAATAATATAAATTACAATATTGTCTACAAATGTTAAGAATGAGTCAATTGGACTAAAAATACAAACTACAATAGCATGAGGGCATGAAAATGACCTGCAACATTATAAGAAAATAGAGGTTTCAAGCTAAAAGCGAGTGGGTCAGAAAGAAAAGACTTAAACTAAGATAAGCCCAACTAAGATAAACTCTAAATGTAAAATAAATAGTGTCCTAATTCAAAACTCAGTGGAACCTGGTAAATCCCAAAGCTCACATTTGTAAATAGCCGCCTCAGGAATCAAGGAAAAACTGTAATTTACAAATGAAGAAGAGCTCGTATTTCACTATTTGAAGAGAAAAACGAGCTCGTATGCCAAAGTTGTTTCTCTTCAAATAGTGAAATCAGAGCTCTTCTTCATTTCTAAATATGGCGGCTATTTACAAATGTCAGGTTTGGGATTTACCAAGTTCTACTGAGTTTTGAATTAGGACATTATTTATTTTACATTTAGGGTTTATGTTAGTTGGGTTTATTTCTAGTTTAAGTGTTTCGTTTCTTACCTTCTCGCTTTTACCTTGTACCCTCGTATTTTCTTAAAATGTTGCAGGTCATTTTCATTCCCTCATGCTATTGTAGTTGTAGTTTTCAATCCAATTGAACAATTCTCAACATTTGTAGACATTAATGTAATTTCTCTTATTCTTTTTCAAAAAAAATCTAGTTAACTTCTAGAAGGGGTGTATCGTACTCCTTGGCTATGTGGATTAAAATTAATTTCAGACAAATGGATTGACAGCTGATGTATTTCAAATATCCACTATATGATACGTATATCCCATGAAATGACTTCTGAATTTGTATGACTTGCCATGCTAGGAAGGCTAAGAAAAGACCACAGATGGCTCAATTGGATTAGTGAGAAAACTATCACTAGATCTAACCACTAAATGAATCATATATATTTTCTTTTGCTCAGCTCTGATGATTAGGATGAGATCCTTTTGACAATTTCCTCCATGTGAGATCCTTTTGACAATTTCCTCCATGAAATAACTGTAGTACGCTCATATTCAATTTGACGGTGAAACTCTGTCGAGGTAAGTCATTAGTGTTATTTAGCTAGGTCCTAACCAACTACACGTCCCTGAGTGAGGCAGGCTGTTTTCTAGGTATATTTGATATGTGGAAGCAGCACAATTATTACTGTGCACCAACATTCTTTATATAGAGAGAAAGAGATATAGAGTTCAAGGTCATAAATAATCCATCTACATTGATCTGGGAAGAGCTGCCAAATAATCAATCTACATTGAGCTGGGAAGAGCTGCCAACTAAGATCTAGCATGATAAGCCTAATGACTTACCTCGACAGGCTATGAGCTGCAAAATGAGAATGTTCTCTCCGCTCCCGCTTCTTCCTGGAAATGATTAATTGAATTCTATTACTTATCTCTAGAGAAATCTTTTTATTAGAGCATTTGAGGGCTCCAAAATTAATTTATGTACCTGTTTTATGTGCATTTTAGCAAATTATCTACAATATCTCACAATGCGATTCACTTTGTGATATTGAAATTTAAATAATTTAGAAAATAAAATTTCTAAAACATTATTTTATCTGATTTTTTTTTAAAAGATTGATTATCTTAGTCTGGGTCTAGCATAACAGTAAACATTTTCTATTTAAAGCATGAATTATATGCTTTTCATTCAACAGATTTCTCAATGATCTGAGATTTAACAAATCAAAAAGATGAGAGTTAACATCCAGATTATTTATACAAACCCTAATATCATATTTAAAAATATAATTTTAACTGCCTCACATGGATAATTTGAATCATTTTCACTTTATAGATAATGAGATTATATTAATAATTCATATATGTAAACAATAGAAAAAAATATATCAGTAACATAATCACATATTTCTAGTTTGTTCTTGTCTTTTTTATGTTGATTTCAAATAATTGCATTTTTAAAGCAATAGAAAACAAGTTTGTTCATGTTCTTTCTTATGATACAAACAATTTTGTAAAATTTAAAAGAAAGGAAAGAGAGACACTTATCAAACATCTTATATTGCTTCTCAGTAATTCAATGTTTGATTTACGACTAAGAAAGTTGAAAATAAAAGCAAGAGAGACACTTATCAAACATTTTATATTGCTTCTCCTTTATTCAGTCTCTGATCTACTACTGAAAATGTTGAAAAGAACGGAAAAAGAATCTTTGATAACAATCTCTTTTCACTGAAGATTGGGAAAAATCTCTTTGTAGTAATGAAAACTTGATAGCAATATGCAAAAACTGTTATCCATTTTTAAGTCAAATTGGGGTGCATGGCTGCTCGTTTAGCATCACTACAATATTTTAATAAACATCTTCTATCAAGATGTAAAGAAAATATTTCTAATATTCTCGTAGAATTGGTGCAAAGTCCAATATTCTTTTATGCTTATTGCATATGAGAGAACATAAGTTAGTTAATACATATGTTTTTTTCAAACCTAAACACTAAATTAGACAAAAATGCAGAAAAAAAATAAAAAAATAAAAAAATATCATGGTAATATTAAAAACTTGAATTTAAATGAATCCAAAATTGAAAGGTTTATTCACTCACCTACATACTTTCTTCAATCCATAGAAATATTTTCATTGTTATAGCCATGCAACATTAAATATGTGAACACACTCTTTGGTTCAGACCTGAAAACTTGCACCTCCTAGGATATTCAAACAAGTGAAGGTCATGAGATAGATGATAGATTGGAAAAAATTTATGCCACGTTCTTATTAGATGGTTATGCTAAAGAATTAAGAGTTGATCTAATTATTACATAGAGTAGTTAATATTTTCAAGGTCTTTTTAAAATAATTTTCCACCAATCCTGTGTGTGACAAAGAAGTGATCCAATAGTTAAAAATGGTAGGTAAGGTCATCCAATAGCTACATAGGATACTTAAGATTTCAAAGGAGTTGTTTCTATAATTTTCCAATAAACTTATGGCCCATGGGAAATAAGTGTTGACTAGTTAAGCTAGGTAGTTGGGAAATAATTTTTAATGGTAAATGGGTAATTAAGATTCCAAGGAGTTGTTTCTATAGTTTTCCACTAAACTTATGCCCCATGGGAAATAAGTAACAAAATGGTTATGTTGGGTAGGTAGGGAAATATTATTTATTTTTTATTGTTTTAAGAGGATAATGATGGAATTTGTTTTCCTAAAAGGGGATTTCTTTGATTCTACTGTAAACATATGCCCTTGGAAAATAAATAATCCAATTGTTATGTAGGGCAGGTAAGAAACATAATATTCATTTTTTTTAAGAAAAATATGTAATTTATATTTCCAAAGTGATGTTTCTATAACATTTTTTATAAGCTCGTGTTACTATAAATAAATAAATGAATGACTATGTAGAATGACTAAGAGAAAAATTTATTTATTTTCACAATGTTGGGGTGTCCCCACAACTGACCCTATCCTAAGCCTCACTTAGGGAAATAATAATCCTATGAACATTGATGACAATAGATCACAAGCCAATATAATTTTATTTCTAATTTTGTTTTAAGGAATAATGATGAATCATGATCAAAGTAAATAAAATAAAATAACATTTAGCTATGATAGTAGACTTGAATTATTTATAATAAAATGAAATAAATAAATTAATAGTTTAGTATGTGAAAACTGTGTTGAAAATAGTTAAACATGGAAAATGGCTATTTAAATTAGAAAATAGAAACATAAATTTTATTCCATTTTCCTTGTTTCAAAAAATGGGATGGGTAAAGAAGGAAACTCTCTATGTTGTTAGTCTTTGTTGTATTTTGAGAGACATTAAACTGTCTTTCACATTCAATCATAGGACATGGAAATATTCATGGGTGAAAGATGGAAACAGGATCAAGAAGTGCTTTTCAATTTTTTTCATTGATATATCTAATAGTAAACATAATACAAGGAAAACAAAAGGAGAAAGTATGAGCCAAGGGGAATTTGTGAATCAAGAGTTGAAAACTTTGGTCAGAACCAAAAATTGGAATCCTAAGAAAGAGGTCAAATATTTTGGAGATTTAAAGAGAGTTGAGAGTTGAATTTGATAAGTGAAACCGTGTGAATCTCGGATAGGTTCAATAGAGAGAAGTGTCTCAATGAAAGATAGATAGGTTCAATAGAGAGAAGTGTCTCAATGAAAGATAGATAGGTTCAAAAGAGAGAAGTGTCTCAATGAAAGATAGATAGGTTCAATAGAGAGAAGTATATCCCAGGATAGAGCCATAGAGGATTTGTTAGGTCAATTATGAGGAGAATCCCTTCCATTACTTTCAAAATGGGAATAATTGGATGCATATTCACAACTCCAGTAAGGGCCAAAAGAGGTACACCATTAGAGCATACCAAAAAAAGCAGAAGGAAAAGAAATTTACTACAACAAATTGTCAAACAATTATAGTTTAGAGTAAAAAAAATAGGCAAATATCTTTTAGTCTCTTAGGAAAAAAAGAATTCAAAAGTTCATAGTCTGTGCCAATCAGGAAAATAAGAAATAGATAAAACGTTCAATAGCAAATGATTTGAAGCAAGATGAAATAAGTAAACTGAATGGATGGGGTGAACGATTGGATGGGGTGAACGCTATATCTTAGTCCACAGGCAATAAAGTCCAAAAGCTTTCAACAATGGACTGTCACAAAGACAATGAATAATAAAGACAATGAAAATTCACAGAAGTGCATGATCAGTATGGATATCATAACACATCGGTATGGATATCATAACACAGTGAGAAAATACAGTCACGGAATTTTTGAAATAAAGATAGAAACATCTTCATGGTTTCAAAACTTACGGAGTCTTAGGTCACAAGTTCTAGTGACAAGAATAAAAGAGTCAAACAAGGCAGTCTAAATACTGCTTGCAGCCATCCAAATTTTTGTAAAAGATAGTGAGGAGATTATCAGCATTACCAAATACACGGAAATAAAGAACATTAGCCCCGTGATGAAGAGCATAGTATTCACAGAGAAATTCATGATAAGCTATCACAAAAGTGTAAATATTCAGATGTCATTTCCTAAAAATGGTGAGTAAAGGGTAGTCCTTCATGCACCCAAAGGAGTCACAAATTATACTCAGATCAATGTAAGACCCAAAAGTGACAATAAAAGTTCACTATTGAATTCCCAAAAAAATAAAAAAATGCTCAATCATTTACAGCCTTGCAGATTAGAGAAGCATAAGGTTATGATTTCTATCCATATTCAAGCGAATAATCTTCTGATAGAATAGAAACTGTTCCATTCAATAAGAGTAGCATATTCAAATATTTTGAATGTATTTTGAAGGAACTCAAACAGTGAAGAATAAAGTAGTGCCTCAAACATGTACAGTGAACAGTCATAATATCATAGACAACAGTCAGTCTTAGAATGGCAGCCTTAAAATCACTGAAAGACAGTATAGGCATAAGCATGGATATAAATTTAAAATATAGAATCCTAAGAAATGACAATTAGCAAAAGAGCAGATCCTAGTGCACAATGAACAACAAGCAAAGATATAGTCATAATGTTTTCATGATTTCGTGAAAACCCAGATTCCAGTTATGACGCTTTTTATACAGAAATGAGAAGACTTCAAAATGCAATGACCCTAAAAATCTGGTGAAAACCTAGTTCACGGATTTTCAGAAAACTTTATTAGTCTGCAAAAAGATAATACTAAATCAAAGGAACAGATAATGAAAGCACAAATCACAAGGTTCAGCCAGCTATAAATATGATAAGCCTCATGGATAGTCAAAGTGAGGTATAAAGATCATCAAGAGATAATCAAGATTTTTACCAGTTGGTGCAGCCATCATGAGAAAGACAGTCTCTAAAATCAATAGCAAAAGATTAGGTTGCAGTCCTACTTCACAGAGCAAAAGCAATGGACGAAGGATAAAATCAGATAGAAAAGATTAAGACATTGGAATTAGTTACTAGAACTAAAGACAAGAATATTATTGGAACTAAATGGGTTTTCAGGAATAAATTAAGATTATTGGAACTAAATGGGTTTTTCAGGAATAAATTAAATAAGGATGGTCTGGTTGTGAGGAACAAGGTTAGATTAGTTTACAAAGGATATTCACAGGAAGATGGATTTGATTATGGAGAGACTTATGGTCCAGTTGCAAGAATTGAAGTGGTATGACTATTTATGGTCTAATCTACACACAAGAACTACAAAGTATATCAGATGGATGTCAAACGTACATTTCTAAACAAAGACCTAGAAGAGGAAGTCTACATTGAGCAGCCTAATGGATTTTCTTTTTCAGAAGACAAAGACATGGTTTGTAGATTGAAGAAATCTTTATATGGACTAAAACAAGCCCCTAGAGCATGGTATGCTAGATTAGATAGATATCTTTTAAAGATTGGTTTTAGCAAAGGTAATGCTGTTAGTAACTTAAACTACAAAATTGAGCAGGATGACATATTTCTTATGATATCATTTTTGGAGGTGAATAAATTCTATGCATGAAATTTGCTAATGATATGAAGAATGAATTTAAAATGTCTATGATTGGTGAGATGAAATTTTTCTTTTGTTTGTAGATTACTCAGACTGATAAAGGTATTTTCATTTGTTAAACTAAGTATGTGAAGGAGTTACTTAAGAAATTTGGACCTGAGAATTCTAAACCTGTCGATACTCCTATGATAAGCGGTTGCGAATTGTCAAAGAATGATGAATCTCCTAAAGTAAATCCAAGCAGATTCAAATAAATGATTGGTGGATTGTTGTACCTAACTCAAACTAGACCTGATATAATGAACATTGTTTGTATTACTTCTAGATTTCACTCAGATCCTAGAGAAACTCATGATATTGCTGTAAAGAGGATATTCAAATATTTGGTATGTAAAACAAAGTTTGGGCTATGGTATCCAAAGAATGATGACTTCATATTATGTGCCTATAAAGATTTTGATTGGGCAGGAGATGTGGATCAGTGATTACTTTAGTGGCAATATTCGCCAATGGCAAATTTTTCACGTCGGCCCTGTCGAAAATGATGAATATTTTGTACCATATGGGGGTGCTGATGTCGCCAGAACATTATCAATTTCCGTCAACGTCACGGCCCGATCGCCATATGTTTTATGCAATTAAATGTTTCTATGCAATGATTTCGCCAATACAATATTTGATGGACACATGGTAAATTTAATTATTTCTTCTACACTCTCCAAGGTTGCTGAATAGATGACCTTAATTCACCTATAGGCATGTGAAGATTTGTTATCTGGGGGGACCCAATCCGCCCGACATCTTGCCGATGCGTGTCTCCAATCACCCCAACTTTCGCCAACTATATTGTATTTTCTATTCGCCTATTATTTGGATGACCTATAATCACCTCAAAAATTACGTAAGTCATATTTGGACGACCTATAATTGCCTCAAAAATTACATAAGTCATATTTGGACGACCTATAATCGCCTCAAAAATTACATAAGTCGTGTTATAATTACACGGGATTCGCCAAATATTTGTATACTGGTAAATTCCCAAGGAATTTGCCGTATAAGGAATAGTATAAATACATGCAAAGATCAGATCTATCTCAGCACAATCTGGTGGGTTCTATGCTCTGAATTCTGATCAATAGCGAAGTTTCAGACCAAGGAAAATCATTGTTGTTGACTGTATTGGCGACTGCTAGTTACCTAAAGCCTAAAGGTGAGCGATCATATTTTTGAACTGGTATATTATACATTATAGTCTATTATTGCTTCTTCAGCAAATTGATATTTTTTTGGAAGCCTTTATTTCATTGGAGATGTCGAACAAGTACAAAATTTGCCACCTGCACCACATGTTGAAGATGGCGGTGAACCTGATATCTCAGATCAGGATGATCTTGAAGAAGATTATCTGGTAGATACCCAAGTTAGCCAGAATGATATAATTGACTTGGGTGATAATTTTATTGATGATAATGCACGGAAGGGGAAAAGAAAAACCATATCAAAAAATGGTGAACCACAATCAAAAAAGGATCGGGAGTGGGATATGTCAGTCAGGAATTTTCAAATTAATTGGGCATTGAAGTATCCATTCATTGAACCAATGGAGAATCCAATTGAAGGCGAGCCTCCAATAGAATGCAAGTGTAAGATTTGTACTTGGAAAAATAAGAAGGAAATTAGGTTGCAGCTAAAATTTGACACCATAGAAAAGCATATGGGTAAAGTTTATGAAAAACAAAGAATGAATGTAAGCATGTGAGGAATGCCGAAGAGTATTATTTTCATGAGAAATTACAGATGAAACCTGTTGAAGTTAAAGGTTCTATTGAAGTTTTTTTTGGAAAAGCAATGCAAATAGAACAACTGGGAAAAGTTGTTCAATTAAGTGTTGTTTTTCATATTTTGAGTAGGCTATGACAGATTTCCCATCAACTAGTGGTTTATTACACTTTTTGAACGTTCCTAACTATCCTAATAGATAGGAAAAATAAGAGAGTCAAACTTCATTGCATTTTCTTTAGATGAAGTTACGGCAGTTGACAATACTTCATGGGCATGCATACATGTTTATATAGTAGAGAATCATACCCGCCAACCTCATCTACTATCTGTTGCTAAAATGAAGGAGAGTGCGATAGCGAAAAATTTATTTCAACTAGTAAAGAGAAGTTTAATTGAATATGGAGGTATGGATGACATGATGGTAGCCAAAAAATTGGTTTGTGTTGGAGCAGATGGAGCTTTAGTAATGCAAGGTCACAGGAACAGTCTTTGTACAAAGATTGAAACTTCATTTGCACCATACATTACTGCAATTCACTGCATGGCTCACAGAATGAATCTAGCTTTTGGAATTATGAGCAAGTTTGCTTCGGTTAAAAAAATTGAAATTTTAATCAGAGAGCTCTACTCACACTTTTGTCGAAGTCCCAAGCGATTTATGGAATTTCAACACTTTGCTGATGGATTAACTGATGGGAACAGGCTTCTCAAGGATAATGATACCAGATGGATCTCTTTGGATGGTGCAATGCATCGAGTGTTTTTAGAATATCCATCCTTGATTGGACTAACTCACACAACTCGCGACGAATCAGATCAACCGAAATTTCCTGAACTTCTTGGCAGGTTAAGTAATTTAAAGACACTCTTAACTTTAGTAGCTCTTCTGCCCATGCTAGAGGAAATGAGGAATATTATGAAGGTTGCCCAAAAAAGAGCTCTGTATATTGCAAAATATGCTACACTGTGTAAGATGACATGCATGACCCTCGACAATCTCTATCGAAATGAACCAACACTATCTGATGAAAAATTTGTTAAGTGGCGGACACTCACAGATTTGAACAATCCTGATAACTTTTTACAAATCGGTGGAGATGGGGAAGTATGTGCTAATGTACGGGGAGTTGAGATACCAATGCACTTCTATGCCACGGTTGACCCCGAGGAACCAGGAAAGCACCCCAGGAAGAAACTAGCAAGAGTTACAAAGGAAGATTTTGACAAGATTGTTGAGACTATAACTACTTCTGTGAAGAAAATTGCATATGATCTTTCCTCAGAAATTAGAAGTAGATTCCCTTCTGACAACCTACTCGAAGCCATGTCTATTGTGTTTCCTCATTATTGGAGCCTCAATAGTGCATCTGATTTTTGAAGTAAGCTACTGACTTTGATAAAACAATTTTGCATATCTAGAGAATTGAATGGAGTGACTATAAATGGAATATTAGACAAAACTCATCTTCGAGAGAAATCATCTCATTTTGCATACACTATGAAACAATAATATGCCAAAATGGAGAACCCACACGAAGAGGGATTAGTAACAAGGGTTTGGAAATATATAGCTGAGAACGCATCCTTGCATGATTCAATGCTAGAATATGTGAAGCTTGTTGCTTTATGTCTTACCATGATATTGGGTTCAGTGGAAGATGAGAGAGTTTTCAGTGCTTTGGGGTTCCTAAAATCAAAGCTAAAAAACAAACTAGACAAAAATTTGGAAAATTGCTTGAGGCTCTATACATCTAGGTATGATTTCCACACTTTTCCTTACGATAGGGCACTGCAAATCTGGAGGTCCAAATGTGAAAGAAGAGGTTTGGGAAACACTTCAAACCAAAGTGCCAGTGGGACTAGTGGACCTACTGGTAGCATTGAGATGCAGTTTGGTGAGAATATGCAGACTCAGTCTCAGAGTAAAGAAACCACAGATGAGAATCAAGAAAGCACTGAATTTGATGAGGATGAATGGCAACTGTAAGAGATTGGTATTTATTAATCTTATTACTGTATCTCATCATTCATATTACAAAAGCATATTACTTATTGCAATTAGAATTTAATATTGATTTGTAATTTTATTTTTCAACTTTCTATTTCTAGATTTAAAATAGCATAATAAAAAAAAACCATAATGTGTTTATTGATACAAAGATGTTTATTGTTTATTTATACATGTTTGAGTCTCAAATCTGTGTGATATATTTCAGAACCATATGATAAATTTCATTCAATAGTAGTACACATGTCGAGAACTTAGATTTTCATTAATTCTTTCAAAATATAGCCATATGATACATTTCATTCAATAGTAATACACCAATCTGTGTGATTCTACATGCCAATTGCAAAAGTGAATACAAAGTTTCAAAATCCTTTGCAAATGACCCTGAATTCCCTTTTATAGAAACAAGAGAGCAACAACAACTCCTATGTGATTCTCCAATGTCCATGCAAAAGTGAATACAAAGTTTCAGAACCCTTTGCAAAATTGGAAATGACCCTGAATTCCCTTTTATAGAAACAAGGGAGCAACAACAACTTCAGGTCGAATTGCAAGTTTGCAACATGTAAACACTGAACATCAAAATCACAAACTCAGCACATATTTATATGGCCATCATAGGCCGTATTAGCAATTTAACATCTGCTACATGTTTGATGTCTCCTATTCAAAAAATAGAGTTCAAAATTAAATATTAATTCATGCCATGAGTCATGACAAATTAAACATAGATAATAGCTATAGGAGTGCCTAAAACCTACTAATCAGAAATAGAGAAATGCATAAATGTTAAAGCAAGGGAGAATTTGAGAATACAAATTTACTGGTTGAAGTTTTGCAGTGTGCATAATAGATTCATAGGCTGGATTAGCCAAATAGCAATAGCGAGTGCAGTTTTTTTCCTATTAATAAATTAGATTCATAGGCTGGATTAGCAAAATAGCAAACAGGAAAAAAAAAAAACCTTGAAATTAAGAATAAAAGAAGAAAATTGTGCAATACATACCATGATTCTTAAGAATTCTATGCCAGTTTTTGTAGGGTGCTCCACTCTTCGTCTAATGGAAGGTCAATATTTTGTAAACTATGGAAAGTCAACTCCAACTTCGTCAACATTCCATATTTAGAAGATTTACTTGACATCACTGTTTCATCCAATAGTGAATTTAGAGCTGTAAATGGTTGGATGAATTCCATAAAGCTTTTGGGAGTTGTGTCCTTTGGAAGCAAGTCTAAATCAGACTTCATTTTTTTCTCCATGATTTCTTTGTAAGCTTCTTCTCCAATGAATTTATTTTTTGTGTCAATAGGCTTAGGCAAACCAAGTTTAATCAAATTATTTTTCTTTTCTTCCAGCTTCATTATCTTTTTTCCACAATTGTCCATAACTTCCGATGTTTCCCTTAGCTTTTGGCATTTTTGAATGATAGATGATGTCTTAACTGTGGCATCAATGCGGCTCTTAATTCCCTTAGATGCCAAGTAGTTGTCACTGGAACTGTAGACTACTTTCAGAATTTTTTTGCCATTTCCTCGTTGGAATAAACATGTGTGCTCTTCTCATAGTGCCGTTTGATTTTTAAAAAAATTTGTCTCATACTTTCAGTCAATTGAAACCATTCACACAACTTCTCACTCCTCTGCATTATTTCCCGCCAAATGTTTTCTTGTATATACTTCATTGTATTTTTCATATTATCTTTGAATCTATCATCCAAAGTTTTTATTTTATCATTTTCATTGTGCAAGTCTTCTTTCATTTGTGCACATTTTTTTCTTTCTTCCTCTACTTCCTCTTGCAAATTTTTTTATTTTTCCTTCCCATGATCCAATAGGTCTTGTAATTTTTTCATTTCGGCAGCAGCAGACTCATAACTTTTGTATAATTTTTGAAAACTGGCTTTTCCTCAACAATTTTTTTACTACTTTTAGCCAGTTTTTGTATCAGGTCCTTCAATTCTGCATCCTTCTTGTCCTACTCTACAATTTCTACTACAGAGCCTGAATTTTTTTCCCTTTTCTGTAATTCATTACACTTGCTATCTGCTGCTTTCCTCCTTGATTTCTTGTTTTCTAGGTTTGCCTGTAACTTTTCTATTTGTTTCTCTAGTTTATTTTTTTCTCTCTCCACCTTTAGCAGTGAAGTGTAGACCACTTCGTTAGTCCTTTTTGACACACTAATTTTGTCCACATTATGTACTTTGGAGAAATCCATTTGGAGGGTGCTAACTTGAAATTGAGAGGGATCTATCTGACTGTGTGGTGAAATTTTATCTTTAGATGGGCCCGGGGGCATAACAACCATGAACTCCATCATATCTTTTTGTCGGTCATATGTTGGAAATACCTGTTCCTTGCAAGTTGTTCATTTACAACTTCAGACACGGAATTCCTATGAGATTCTTTTTTTTTTCTTTATTTGCTTTTGTCGTGTGTTCAAATTTTTCATAGTAATCACGAAATTAAAAATCTGGGGTTGTTGAAGCAATTGAATGTTTGAAAGGTGGCATAGGAATACCATAGGCTCTAGTTCCACTTATTCCTATGGTTTTAACTAATGCTTGACCAAGATTAGGATTACCAACAACAGTTCCTGATGCTATCCCACTCCCACTGACACTTTCATGTGTAGTTTTCAATCTTTTGAGGTGTGTGATCTGAAGCTGCAAATGATTGATTTGTAGTGTCAATGGCACTTGATAGAGGATTCTCAATAGTATGAGATTGAGTATCTACCTCTAGTGGCCTCTTGCGAGAGATATTTTGTTGTTGCCCTTGTCCAACACCAATCATAGCGGCACTTGACTGAACAATAATAGGAATACTATCCCCAGATTCCCCACTAGTGGCAATGGCACTTAATTCACCACCAATGGGAATACCATGATGTGGTGGTGGTTGTGGATTTGAACTAGAAACAAATGTAGGTGGACCCTGAGGGTAATGAGTAGTACCTATCCTTGATGAATCTAAAGAATCAAGTCCAATGACTGGTTTATAAGGACCTTTTGTTTTTGACTGTGATGGAAGTTGTACCTAAAGTGGATACCAAATTCCCTCTCCTCTAGGACCTAGACCACCACCTTCAAAACCCATTTTTTCCACAAGGTTTGCCTCTTTCCTATATTTGTCTTTCATGGACTCACTGACTCCACCTAATATTTTAGGCACTATAGTAGTTGTTGGAGGGGGCTCAACGACAACCTCATGCTCATCATCATCACCTTCAGTCCCACCATGCTCCATATCCCACAATTTGCTAAACTCTGCATCCTCGTTGATGCCCTCAAATTCTGCACTTGTCTTTGGTTCACCGAGATTCCTCCTCATAGTCCAAAAATCATTTATTTTGGTTTGAGTCTAGCAATTCTCTTTACATTCATGCGGAATTGATTTGGGAATAGTTTTCTTAGGTGGATTAGCAAATTTTATGTAGAAATTGTTGGACCTCCTATTTTAGATGCCCTGGCCCTCCATAATTTGTGATGAAATTTCTTCTATTGAAATGTTATTGTCAGCTGCAATTTTCTCCATCTCTTTTTTAACCTCATCCTAGGAGTCCTTGTTTCTAATCTTTTCTAGCAATGGTTTATTTTCATGTTGACATAACACTGAAGAGTTCCCATTTTTCTTAAGCCTTTCTTGAACTAAACCGATTGGATCATACTGTCAAGAAATCATGTGCCACAATGAATGCTTTTCTCTCAAATGTGAACCCTCGACATGAGAAAGGAAAGGAAGGAAATATGCTCTTCTTTTGCTGACCATGGAAGTGCCTATCTGTGCTCTCCAATTGCCGTACATACTCTAATCCAAATACCCTCTCTGTCACATGTATTGGAAGTTTGTATGGTTTTACTGCCGACCCGTAAAACCTTAACACAGTGAATTCTTCCATGAAGAACCAATTAGCCAATTCTTTTTGACTTCTGAGTTGAATGCAATCTCTACAAGACATAGGAAACCTAGGCATTGGAGTGCTTTTAATTTCATTATACATTGGTGCCAAAGAGAAGTCTACAAAATGGTTGTAGTTCTTTCTGTTATCATGCATCCTTATCTTTGGGCTCCAATCATATATTGGACAGTCTATTCTCTTCCCAGTCTTCTCATCAATCTTATAGCTCACAATTTGAAGCTTGTTGGTCTCAAATATTGCACGATACTTGGATAGAAGGAGATAGCACAAGTAGGATGAGAACCTAAATGTCTTACAGGAACCTTTTTTTATCATAAGTAATTGTTTTTGCATGGATTTTACAATGTGATCAATAAAATTATATCTTACTGGCTGACTTGCACAATGGATATTATAAATCATTTCAAGAAGGCTTGCACCCACTTCCCTATCATTTTTCAATCCCAGGCAAAATGACAGCAAGGAAATAGTGTCCTCAACCCATGGAACAAAAATTTTAGAATCATAAGGAGGCTTATGATTCTGATCCAACACAATACCAGTACGAATATTTATTAGACCTTTGATAAATAAATCTCTGCGACTTGGATCAAGACTCTCATAATTCCCTGCCAGCTTTTCAAGGTCAATTTGGATGTTTGAATTTTGGGCTTCAAATTATAGGTTCAACCAAACGAGCAAATTCTCCCTCGTTTATGGATAGAATTTCCTCTTTCGTATTTTTATTGACAATTGCTTTTTTATCTTCATCATAATTTTTGGCGCAGACCATGACAAAATCAGGGCAAGGGAATACTTCAGGTAACACCATGCTTGCTAATCCAACATCCCATGATGCGATTTTATTTGTTATTTTTTGTAACATTGGGTTGAAAACAAAAATTTTTGCCCTAGATGCATCTGCCACCTTACTAGACAATGTATATCTAATATCTATGATACGCTTTTCACCATGGATAGCAGGGTCATAAATATCATGGTATTCATCAATGAAACCTGGTGTTTTAACCAGTTTGGTTAGGTTAAGGCACATTTTGTTTTTCACTTGGCTTCCTGTTGAACTACTGCTTCCCATTTTCCCCATCACTATTATTGTTAATAATTCAAAATAATGCTAGGCAGCTAGATAAAAACCTAAAAATGCTAACCCTCAAATTGGACCACGAGATTACCAAAAGCAAAAAAGGTGGTATGTAGGTGTTCTAGATTTTACCTACAAATTTGAATTTCTATTTCACTAGATTGGTGCAGACAGTCTATGTTGCAACTTGCATTCCTCAATCTAGTAGCTGTTTCTGAATCTCCCTCGATTTATAGGTTTATCCAAGAAATGAAAGATGATTATGATTTACGAGTCTCTTATTTTGAAAACTCTAAAAAGTAGAAAAGTAAAACCTAAAGGGCAAAATATCAAGAATCACGTTGTAAATTTATTAATTACTATTAATAACTATTCGATGCCGAAGGACAAAACATTCATTACTTCAGTATAAATTCTAAGGACATTAAGAATCATGTTGTAATTTTATTAATTATTATTAATTATTCGATGCCGAAGGACAAAACATTTAATACTTCAGTATAAATTCTGAATTTCTGAGGACATTAAATGTAATACATTCAATTCCAGGTGAAGTTCTCCCAAATGTGTTCACCTCCCACATTCAGGCTGAAATCCACCCTAAGTCACTGATCTTTGCTCATCCAATGATCGAGGGACCAAGGTACCTGTTGTGACTTTACGAGTGTGTTTTTTAAGTCTGTTTAATGATTTTAAACTTCTGTCTGAAAAAGTGATTTACAGACTTACTTATATCTAATTAAATTTAAAACGTTTCAATTCCGAGTGACGTTCTCTTAAATGTGTTCACTTCCCACATTCAGGCCGAAATCCACCCTAAGTCATTGATCTTTGCTCATCCAATGGACGATGGTACCTGTTGTCAGTTGTCATTGGTCCCATCACTTCTGCCAGTTTTTAGGCACGTCACCATACTCGTGTCACTTTTCCAGTTTCATTTTTAATCTATTTAATCATTTTAAACCTCCGCCCGAAAAAAAGCTTTATAGACTTAATTGTATTTAATTACATTTAAAATGTCCAATTCTGGGCGAAGTTCTCCCAAATGTGTTCGGTTCCCATATTCAGGCCGAAATCCACCCTAGATACTGATCTTTGTTCATACAACGGTCGCAGGTCGATGTTACCTATTTTAAGATGTAGTGGGTCCCACGACTTCTTCCATTTTTCTGGCATGTCACCATACTCATGACACTTTTCCGGTTTGATTTTTCGTCTATTTAATCATTTTAAAATTCCACCCGAAAAAGAGATTTTTAGACTTAATTATATTTAATTAAATTTAAAATGTCGAATTCCATGCGAAGTTCTCAGAAAGGTGTTTGCTTCCCACATTCGGGCCAAAATCCACCCTAGCCATTGATCTTTGTTCATCCAATGGTCGACGGTACCTATTTTTTGATGAAGTGGGTCCCATGACTTCTGCCATTTTTTCTGGCACGTCACCATACTCGTGTTACTTTTCTGGTCTGTTTTTAAAGTCTACTAAATCATTTTAAAATTCCACCTGAAAAAAAGATTTATAGTC